>NW_008343385.1:4504352-4504715 GCF_000622305.1 Nannospalax galili | reverse complement strand
AGCAATTCTAATATCTGACAAAATAGACTTTAAACTAAAACTAATCAGAAGAGACAAAGAAGGCCACTTCATTTTGATCAAAGGAATAATGAATCAAGACGATATTACAATCATGAACACATATTCACCAAACGCTGGTGCACCCACCTTCATAAAAACAATACTATAGTACGTTAAGACCCAGATTAATCCCAACTCACTAAAAATAGGGGACTTCAATACTCCACTATCTCCATTATATAGGTCACCAGGGCAGAGAGTTAACAGAGAGACGTCTGAACTAAACAATACCATATATCAAATGGAACTAACAGACATCTACTGAATATTCCATCCAAGCACCAAAGATTCTCCTTCCTTGTC
>NW_008343385.1:4503681-4504273 GCF_000622305.1 Nannospalax galili | reverse complement strand
AGATTCAAACAATTCCATGCATTCTATCAGACTACAATGCAATAAAGCTCAAAATCAAAACTGGAAGAAACCTTAGTAACTACATGAACACATGGAGATTAAACAACACACTCCTGAATGATAAATGGGTCAAAGGAGAAATTAAGAAAGAAATAAAAGTATTCCTGGAACTAAATGAAAAGGACAATACAACACGACAAAACCTCTGGGACATGCTGAAAGTGGTCCTAAGAGGGAAATTTATAGCTATAAGTGCCTACATCAAAAAATCAGAAGAACACAAATAAATGACTTAACATCACAACTCAACACACTTGAAAAAGGAGCAAACGAAACCCAAACCCAGCAGATAAGAAGAAGAAATAACAAAAATCAGAAATGAATGAAATTGAAACGAAGAAAACAATACAAAGAATCAACAATTCCAAGAGCTGGTTCTTTGAAAACATAAACAAGATTGAGAGACCACTAGCCCAGTTAACCAAAAGAAAGAAAGAGTACCTCCAAATTAATAAAATCAGAGATGAAAGGGGAAACATCACAACAGACACCAGAAAGATACAGAACATTATAAGGGAATACTTTAAAAACC
>NW_008343385.1:4499879-4501096 GCF_000622305.1 Nannospalax galili | reverse complement strand
AATATGGTTCATTTATACGATGGAGTTTTACTCAGCAGTAAAGAAAGATGAAATCATGAAATTTGTAGATAAATGGATGGAACTAGAAAATGTTATGTGAAGTAACACAGACTCAGAAAAAAAATCGAAAAAATATGTCTCCCTCATATGTGGATCCTAGAACCAAACCCTGATAAGTGAGTATGTATCCAGACATATCTACAGGAACTAGGATAATGGAAAGGAAACAGGGAGGTAAAGGAAAAGAAAGAACCTGAAAGAGAAGAACAGTAGGAAACAGGCCTTAATAAGGGAGATATGGATAAAAATTGTGTTACTTTAAAGGAGGGGGGTGGGAAGGGTATACAAGGAACCTAGGGGATAAGGGGAAAGAAGGAGCTCAAGAGAGGTAGGACCTTAGGAGAAGGGTATGATTAAGGGAGAAAGGGGGGAAATGGGGGCACCTTAATTTGGGAAACCATGACAAAGAGATGAGACAATATGAGAGATAAATAATGCCTAGCTAGTTTTAAAAATCAGAGGGAACCATATTACTCCTACAACCTACTGACAAAGTATACATAGCAGATCAAGAAATATATGTCTAGGTAAGGTTTATCTGAGAACAATTTGCCTTTGCCCAAGATTTATCTACATGGCACACAGTAATTAAAAGTACCAGACTGATGGTGCCTACCGGGATGTTTAACAGACATACTTTGAAGCTTATAATAATTTGGTCAGAGGGACATAAAGGACAGTTTTTGCTCCTTGCCCTCCTAGGTCAATTAGTTCCAGGGGACTATGACCATCTCTCAAAATGTCCTGTAATTGTGGTGGGTCACCTGTCCTCTTGATCAAGGTGGCCGAGAACACCCCATGAGATGGACTTGAACCAGTGTCCAGTCTATAAAGAGGATGGTCAACACAGAGGAATCATTTCCTCCATGCTTCCAAGGAAAGGCAGCCATGGTTGAGTAGAACCTTTGATTTATCTTCACATAGGCAGAACTGTTAAAAGAAAGGAGCCAGGGGCTCCTCCCAAGCCCATGTGACCCCTGAGGCACAGATCCTCAAACGACCTTGAGAGTAAAAATAAATCAGTTTTATCTGGACCAATCGTATGGCCTTAAACACCCAAAAGGAAAGTATAACCAAAATTAAATGGGCCAACATAATTTCATAAGAGTCCATATGTATAGCTAAAGGCTACATAACAAGCAACAATGCCAGACAAG
>NW_008343385.1:4499432-4499749 GCF_000622305.1 Nannospalax galili | reverse complement strand
ACAGCTGACCCTCCTAAAACAAAGGCCTCTAGATAGGCTGACTAGATTCACCAGAAGGGCAAGTAGTGGGGAACGGCTGGGGTGCCAACAACACAGCAGACAGTAACAGGGATATCAGAGTATAACGGCTCTAGTGCGGGGAGGGAGGCTATGGGAGGGTGCTACCTGGGACGTGGGTGTATAAATAAATATAAAAGAAAAAACATATTCTTCAAAGCATAAAAATTTGCTCCTTAATAATTAGTAGATGTGAAAAACATTACCATTGAAATCTACCTGATGACTTTATATCCATGCTCAGATGCCAAGGAGCTCAG
>NW_008343385.1:4469561-4499235 GCF_000622305.1 Nannospalax galili | reverse complement strand
GTCAGTTTTGAAAGAGATGCATTTCAGCTCTGGAACTTGTTATTGAATATGTCAATGCTGTTATAATGAAATGCTTCTTCTAATTAAATGGTTATTAAATAAATAATTTTAAAAATGTTAAGAATACACAATAGAGAAAAAACAGCCTGTTTAATCAATGGAGTATGAAGATGATCATATTAGAAAACTATAACTAGAATCCTATCTCTCTTCAAAGACACAAATTAACCCCAAATAGAGTAAATATTTAAATCCAATTAACTCAAAGTACATTAAAGACTTAAATCTAAGTCCTAAAACTATGAAACTACAAGAAGAAAACAGTGAAGATACTTTATGACATTGGAATGACCAAGGGTTTCTTGAATGTGACCCCAAAAGCATAGGAAAAAAAAGTAAAACCAAACAAAATTATATCAAACTACAAAGCTTCTGGTCAGCAATGGAAATAGTCAAGTAAAGAGAAAACCTATAGAATGAGAATATATTTGTAAATTATGTATCCAATAATAAGTTAATATGGAGACCATAAAAAGAATTCAACACAATGAAAATATGATCAGCATCACTAATCAGTTGCAAAATGCCAAACAAAGTCACAATTAAATATGCTTCATTTCAATTAGGAAGGAGCATATCAAAAGGACAAAGAGCAACACGTGATGGTGAGAACAGGAGAAAGGGAACATCTGCACACTGTTGGTAGGAATGTCAGTTAGTACAAGCATTATGGAAATAGTATAGATGTTTCTTAAAACATTAAAAATCGTATGATCCAGCAATCCTAACAGTGGGTATATAAACAAAGGAAGTTAAATCTGCATGTTGAAGAGAGATCTGCAGCAATATTCATAACAGCCAGGGAAAAGAATCAATTTGAGTGTTCATAAAACAATGGATAAAGAAAATAATTAATATACACAAAGCAATACTACTGTCACAAAAGCCATGAAATTCTGTTTTTTTCCCCCAATAATGTGGATGGAATTGGAAGGAATTATGTTAAGTGAGGTAACTCAGACACTGACCAATGAATACTGCATGATCTCACTCATATGTAGAATCTAAAGAAGGTGATCTCACTAGAGGCTGAGGGGAGCGGAGAAAAGGAGAGAATGATGGGAAAGGTTGGTCAACAGTGCGATGTTAAATTAGGAAGAGAAGTAATTTTGGTGTTCTATTGCATCAGTAGGGTGACTACAGATGAACAATGCACTACATATTAATATGCTAGAATAGATTTTTGAATGTTTTCATCACAAACAAATGAATGTTCAAGGAGACATATATGCCCATCCGGATTTGAATATTACTCACTCTACACTTCTATCAAAACATCACATGGACCTATAAGTATGTACAATTTGTATAAACTGTGTCAATTAAAAAACACTATTTTTAAAAAGAAAAAAAGTTGGTTCTAACCAAGAAGTACATTTGTAACTTTTCATAAACAAGGTAAAACAAAATACATAACCATCTCTAAAAAAATTAATTTACAATAATTCTTACCCTATGACATCTTTCAAAGGCTTGTTTAGTTTCTTGTAAAAGATTAACCACCACTTCTTGGGACAGAAAAGTTTCCCCATGTGTATCAATACTTGGTCCCAGTGGTAAGTTGGTACGTTGTCTAATTCTCTCCTTCAAATCCTGAATACTAGTACATCATAAAGACAAATGAAAAACGTTTACTGTATTTAGATTTCAACTGCAAATACTCTCAGCCTCAGTATATATATCAATGAAAACAAACAAAAAAACCCTGAAAAACCAAATATGGACCAGTAACCAAGAGAGTGAAATTCTAATTACAAAAAGTACTTTTGTGAAGATTTTCATCTGAAAAAAAGAGTAAATTTAGAGTCATGATCTTTGGTGTTGGGGGCTGGGCATGACGCACCTACACGCACACAAAGGAGCCAGACAAGGATGCTTGGTGTCCTGCTCTATCGTTCTCCACCTTATTCATTTGGGAAAGGGTCTCTCACTGAATCTGCCAGGGAGGCAGCCAAAGAGTCTTAAGAATTCTCTGGTTTCTGCACTCTACAGTGTCGACGTTATAAGTATACATGTGGCCATACCAGGCTTTTTATTGAGTGCTGAGGAGTTGAACTTAGGTCCTTATGACAACACAGCAAGTGCTCCTACCTACTGAGTCATCTCCTCAGCCTCCAGAATTATGATCTTTAAAATTCTTTTCAAGCTTTAGATTTCGACTCAGGAAGTAAGCTATTCTAAATAAGTTAATATTATAAATAAATAGCCTTGCTTAAAAAGAAAACGTCAAAATTTTAGTGATTTTTACTCTTTCTTAATCATTTAAATATGTTGCACATTTCTTTACAATATTAAAAAATAGACCTATTAAAATAAACATAATTTAGCTTTCCCTAGTGACTAAGGATCACCTAGAACATTTATGTGGGGTATGTTTAGATAAGGCTATTTTTGCTCCTAGAGTATGTAGCCCAGGCTACTGTGACCTCATCTTTTAAAAATCTTATGATTATTCTTAAGGTTTTCACTTTTTTTAAATATAAGATTTTGATCTAGCATGAACTGGAATCAGCCTAAGTAAACAGTTCTGGAACTTTTAAAAATTTTATCTGGGGAGTGGGGGTAGAGTTCCATGGCGCATGCATGTGTATGTCCATCTGTCTACGTATAAGTCATAGGACAACATTCAGGAGTCTGTTTTTCTTTGTCTTTATTTTTTGGACAGGATCTCCCTAGTCCCAGCCTACCTGGAAGTCACTATGTGGACCAGGCTGGCCTCAATCTCCCAGAGATCTGCTTGCCTCCACCTCCCCAGGGCTGGGATTAAAGATGTGTGCCACCATGCCCAGCGTAAGAGCCAGTTTTTCTGTAGTTGAGTTCTGGGGATTGAACTCAGGTAGGTCATTAGGCTTACATGGCAAACACTTTTACCAGCTGAACCATGTCACCAGCCAAAGGTTTTTGCTTCTTTTCTTCCTACTGCCTTGCAGATCTTACTTTTTATTCATTATTATAATTTCTCTCAAATCATCATTCAATATACACAACAAACTGGGAAACAAAATGAACTGGGTGTTTATGCGGACTATGGAGTCTGCACAGCACTACAGAAGTCATTCTTCCTCCTCCTACAATCAACTAGGTTCTAGGTTGTGAACATGTGGAGTAAGTAAATGTCACCAATTTTTACAACGAACTATTCTAACATCTAAGTAATTTCAGACTTTAAAGTAACAGTTTAGTAATAGTTTTAAGCACAAATGATTTTAAAAAAAAGCAATCTCAATTCAGGGCCACCTAAATTGTAAACTATTTGCTCTCTGTTTTGGTTTTTTTGGTTTTTGAGACAGGGTCTCCCTGTAGCCCTAGCTGGCCTGGAACTCACTATGTAGACTAGGCTGGCTTTGAAATCACAAAGATCCGCATGCCTCTGCCTTCTAAGTGCTGGGATCAAAGGCGTGTCCCACCACACCCAGCTTGTTCTTTTTTTCGTATCTTCAACAGTAAAACCATAATATGATTCTTAATAACATAGAATAATTTACTCTGAAAAGAACAAACCACAGAATTCTTTATATAACTATCATTATGTTTTATATTAATTTTTAATTGAAAAATATTTACATTTTAATTATACTATGTTAGGTCATTTCAACATGTGGTTCAAGAGCAGATTTAATCAATAATATAGTGTGAAAAGTTCTTCATCGAAAAATCTTAATAACAGCTAGCATTTGGTAAGTTTGTCCAAATTTAATCATGGTTGTTTTTAACTTTATACTTTTTAAAAACTTACCCTCCTGTGCCAATGGATCTCTTTTGATGGTTTTTGGAATCATAGTAGCGCTGCAAGATCATAGCACTTCTACTTTTCAAATATCCAATTTCCACCTCAATATAGTTCTCCAAATAGGAAATGAAAATGGATTTGATAAGCTTAGACAAGAAAGTCTGTTTATCAGTACCTAAGTTAAACTCCATCAATTTGCTGGAAAGATTGGTGGTTCTTTCCATGGAAGAGAAAGAGAAAAAGATTAATGTGTATTTTAGATATAGCAACAATAATAAGGAACATACATATTTACAATGTGACCATAACCATTTATATTAAACCATCATTTCTTTTTTTTTAAAGATTTTATTTTTAGCTGGGCATGGTGGCTTTAATCCCAGCACTCAGGAAGAAGAGACAGGCAGATGTCTATGAAACTGAGGCCAATGTGGTTGACATAGTGATTTCCAAGCCAGCTAGGACTACAGGGAGACCCTGTCTCAAAATAGAGTAACAAAAAAACTATTTTCATTTTTTTGTGTATAAGTGTTTTGCCTGCATGTATGTAAGTGCACCACCTGAAAACCCAACCTGGGTCCTGTGAAAGAGAAACTGCTGAGCCATCTCTCCAGCCTCAAACTATTATTCCTTATATTCCTTAAATGTTGGGTAATACTTAGGATGCAGAGAGCATCTTACAAAGTTAAATATAAAGTAGAATAGAATATTACAAATGATACTATGGTTTTGAGAACCGTCATAAAGTAGTCGGGATGACCTAGGAGGAAAAACTGTGCAATGATCAGTCTAAAATTATAATTAGTGGGAGAAGGGTCTAAAGTATGCTCAAATGCCTTTTATTAACAGGTACCCAAATAAGAAGCCTACCATCTGTCCATCTCTTTTGTCACTGATCATACGGGCTGTCCTCTAAGTTTTTATTTCACATTGTTGCTCCTGTTAGAGATGAACCTTCTCCCAAAATGAAAGGACTGAAGTATAGCAATAGAGTTTGGGGGTGGGGTGGGGGGGGACACATTCTGTGTGGCATTTATGAGATAATATCTCTAAGAGTAATGACATTTATGGAAAACAAACAAGCAAACAAACAAAAAACAAGACAAACTCACAACCAACCTAAGGCTGAAATGGTCATTTGTTAAGAACACATCAATTCTAGCAACTCCTAAAGTTTTAACTGCAGATAAGAATAATTGTACTAATTCTTTTTTTTTTTTCTTTTCTCTTTTTGTGGTCTTTTTGAGACAGGATCTCCCTGTAGTAACAGTTGGCCTGGATTCACTATGGCAACCAAGCTGGCCTTGAACTCAGAGCTCCATCTGCCTCTGCCTTCCAAATGCTAGGATTAAAGGCCCAGCTAATTGTACTAATTTTAAAGGGGAAAATCTAGTAACATCAGAAACAAAATCCTTGAGTCAGTTTAAGCAAAGTCATTTGTTCCTTGGTACATTTAAGATAAAGCATAAGATTCTGTTCCTCAAGCTAACAGTAGGAATACTGTTCTTCTACAGTGTACACAGGGAAGCATTTAGTGCCAAGGGGATCTTGCTATCTAACAAACTGTTATTCAAAGTCCCTGAATACACCACATGTTCAACTTTTTAAAAAAGCAAATTTAAAATGCATCATTATTTTTTGATAATTAAAAATATATCTTAGCCATGGTGGTGGCATGCCTTTAATCCCAGAACTTGGTAGGCAGAGACAGACAGGCCTCTATGAGTTCAAGCAGCCTGGCTTATATATAGTGAGTTTCAGGCCAGCCAGGGATACACAGTGAGGTCCTGTCCCAAAATAAAAAATAAAATAAATATAATAAAAATATACCTTGTATATAGGTCATAGAGATTTTTCAGATATTGTTCTGCATCTGATTTCCTACATTCTTCTAACTGATCTTTCACAAAACTCTAAAAGAGAAAATCAACATTCTGTTAAGTAAATATTAAATTTTATAACTTCTCAAGACCATTACGTAAGTAAATAAGTCAGACTTAAAACACCACATTTTCTTTTATCCACAACCCCTAGAGTTAAAAGTGTATATGTGAAACTAGAAAGAGGATTAGAGGAGGAAGCGATTTTAAGGGAGGTGAGAAATAGAGAGGGTAACTGAGCACATGTGATAAGTAGGAGGAGGGGTTTATATGAGGAAATAAAGGGAATCACCTATGGGGGAGGGGCACAGGGGAGGGTACTGCAGAAGAACAAGGGAGAAAAAAGCAAAATGACACATAATATATGAAGATGCCATGATGACATCCATAACTTGTATGCAAATCTAAAAAAATCAATTAAAAAAATCTTGTAAAAAAAATAATTCATTACTTTTTAAAATTACCTGTAGTTTGCTTTCAAACACATTCTGAATAAGTTTAGCCAGTACTGTTTCTGGATTACTAAAGATATCTCCAACTTGCTTGTTCACTCTCTGACAGAGTATTGCTGCGTCTTCAAATATATCATTTCTCAAGTAGGCACCCTAAACAGCAAAGGAATTTTACATTGTGAATAAGTTTTTTTCAATGGCTTTAAAATATAATTAGCATAAATAAAATTCAATAAAGTATACTGTCAAGTTACCTCCTGGCACTGCTTTATATAAACATCAACACAATGGGAATAGCCCTGTAAAGAAGAAACCTTGTTATCATTGTTCTGGTTCCATTATAATAATAATCTCAACAAAAGTGTTATATGTAATAAAATCACATTTCATGAACCCGTGAAAGATTAAGCTACTAGAATCAAGTAAGTAGAGAATCAATAATTTAACATGAGTATCTTTTTCTACATTCTACAACGAAACTAATGGGAATTTTCAATGAGGTCTTCTCTCCAATTCAGACTCCAAGAAGACAAAGCTATAATATATTTCTTTTTATTCTCCACCCTAAGATCTCCTGAATTTTTATTACTAGACACAAACCATCTACTATTTGGTTCCTTCCTTCCGCCAGATCTTTACAGCCAGGTTTTCTTGCTTTTTATTTAATTACTAACATGTGTGACTAAAAAAGACATTAAAAAACAAGAAGGTTGGCGGTATGATTTTCTTTATCAAACTATTTAAAATTTCTTGATGTAATATTAATATTGCCATAAGTACTAAGTATTTAACATTTAATATCATAGTTATTCTGCCACATAGTTATGTAACAGGAAAATCAGAGACTGTAATACATAGAATATAAAACCTCTAGAATCTTGCAGATTGATCTTCCTTTACAGTTTTAACATTTACCTTAAAATGAAGTAGAACTGCTGCTACTTCCCTCATCCTGGAGATCTCACCTCTTCTCTGAGCACTGGTAAACTCCTGAATAAGCTGGCATTCTAAATCATGGTATTTACCTAAAAGTGGAAAGTCATCAAACTACTGAGGTACTCTAAGTATTCCAAGTTATATCAAATATCTAAATTATTTACAAATGTAGTAGTAACGGATCTGTCTTCTTTTGGAAGAATTATAAAAACATTGTGAAATTATAGACAGTGGCTCTAGCTCTTACACTGAAGTATATAAATCTTTATTTTCAAGACACACTTTTAAAAGAAAGCCCTCAGAAACTGGTTAAACAGCTTAGTTCCTCAGAGTATGACAGCCATTTACAATGATTAAACCAGAAGATGACTACATATTTAAAAGAGAGTAAAAGAAGGAGAAAGAAAACCCTCTAGAGGTCAGTTCTAATAGCAAAGGATTAAAAAAAAAAATTTCAATCTCAAACCCATAGCTCTGGAAAGCATAAAAACCATGAAACTTTAGTAGAGCTCAGCTACCTCTACTGTGAATGATGGTGGAATAAACACCAAGTCTTATTCTAAGATAGAATGTGATACTTGATTTACCACTGAATTCTTAAGACTACTATGGCTCTTAATGACTACCTAATTTACAATGAAAAAAAATATTCCTTTAAGAGTGTGACACCAGGTAGGCTAACCACACTCCAGGGATGGACCCATACCCAAGAGTTTTTGAGGAACACAAATCAAACTTGATAGGCCTTAAAAAAAATAAAGGACATGAAGTGTAGGAGAGGTGGCATTGAAGATGGTAGTAGACCTGAAAGGAGATGGGAGAGACAGTTTGAATATGATTAAACTACACTGCATAGATTTCTCAAAAATCAATAAAAAAAAATTTTTTAAAAAGACAAAAATATTCCTAGAAAATCCAACTATATTATCCTTATTCTAACACTTTTGAAAATATAGGTGGTTATTTGACTTTCTAGGAAATGGCCTACGACCAGTGATGAAGCCTGCAAATATGGTGATTTTTCCAGAAACACAGATATAGTTTAAAGCATATTTCAAAGATTGAGACAAACCAAACTAATAAGAAGCCAGAAATGCTCATATTGCCGTTGCATTACAAAAGACCCTTATTCAGAGATATGTAAATGACTATAATCTCTCAAATACATAGTTAAGCTTTAAAAAAGCTACTTGCTCCCAGTTACTTAAAAATACATGAAGACATGTATAAACACACATAAGATTTGTATCTTCTATTTGTACTCTGAAAAAATACCTAAGACACTGGTAATGGTTGTCTTCGGGGATGAGGACTCAAACTCCAGGATGGCATGGGATGATGGCACTGTCCCCATTTTCTCACCTTTTGCCATTTGTTTTTTTCTTTTACACAAGTAGTTTTTTTCTTACTTAAAAAAAGTTCTCAATAAAGAGACTCCACTTACTTGCAATCTTGGATTTTACTTCTGAAAACCTAAAAAGTAGAAAACCAATGGCAAAGTTCATTAGTTGTGGCAAATAAGCATGGTAATGTAAGATAATACAAAAGGAGAATCTGCTCAGAAGTATAGGGGAACCCTCTGAGTCATTTTTTGCAACTTTTTCATAAATATGAAACTGCCATAAAATTAAAAGACCATATAAAAAAAGAAGACAAAGTCGTGGTCTTAAGAGAATACTGATGGGAAGCATGCCAGGTGACCAAACTGAACCCAAGAAGTTCAAATGAGATAACTAGTTCTCACTTAGGGTTTACATGGAATAATTAATTCCTTTGCTAAAGGCAGAGTTCCAGCTGAGGCACTAACAACCCAGAGATCCCAAAGCTAGGTTATTATCCTTACTTATTTGGCTACCATGAGTAATCATCTCAATATTTGCAACCACTGAAATTTTAAAAATAAAGTTTTAAATTATTTAAAAGAAAAACAATGCTCAAATATGATGATGCAGTAATGACAAGTGATTAAAAACCACAAATGAATTAGTCTGAAACTAGAAAAATAAGAGGCCATAAAAAAAATTCACCAATGCATTTAGGAAAGCAATCATTCCACTTTTACAAACTGAACAACGAAAATAATATACACTAAAATCTTTTCAAACATCAAACATCAAAGGAAAATATACAAGGAAAACTGATACAGACATCTTATATCACTGATCATTTTAAAAGAGAGGAAGAGTGGCTAGAAAAAAGATGCTAAAGGTGAAGGAAATACACATTTATACGGCATCGCAAAATTGATAAAGTCAAAGTAGATAACAGATAAGTCTATATCGATCTATGTGAAAAAATTAGGTCTAATTAGGATATATATTCAATGCCAAAGCTTGGTACAAGAGGCTATGTTTATAGTTCAGTTGCAAAAGGCTTCCTTAGCATGTGTGAGATTCTGGGTTCAATCTCTCTGGGTTCAATCTCAAGCATAGCCATGCACACACACACACACACACACACACACACACACACACACCAAAAAAAGTGAGGTAAGAACTTGAGGAATGGAGATGACATATGCATATATGGTCTGGAGAAGGAGAACAGAATGGAAGGAGGGTATGAAAGATGTAGCCAACTATTAACATGTGCCTAATTTTGATCTAGACATGTTACTTATTTAAGTAAATAGCTCAACTCTGAACTGAGATAAGGAATGTACTTTGGATGACTTGAAAAATTATTACTTCTAATCTTTTATGATGGCACAGGGTTGAGAGTAAAATAAGTATCTTGGAAGCAGATTAACTGTGTACTTGGCAAATAATGGCCAAGCTTAACGTGCAATGTATGTCTACACTCCATCTGTACCTGAAGATCTTCAAGTATCAACAGAAGAACAACATATATTATCTCTTAATGCAGAAAGGAAATTCATATTCTTTTCAGATATTCACCTGGAGGAACTACTTCTACCAAGATTTTATTAAAGAGTCTGGCACTCATTCCATGACTAGAAGAAATCATGGAAAATACTTCCTTCTTAATGGATAGTTTATCTTAGGGCGGAATCTAACTAGCAATGGCCCCACACCTTCCACTGAAACAGGGATTCTTAAATTCTCTAGGATGGGTTCCATGGATAGCCTAACATTCCATGAAAATTATACACAACAATCTGTACACTTTATAATCTTTTAAAGAAACTGTACAGCTTTCATAAGCTTTTCAAAGGTGACCAGACCCCTCCCCAACAAACTTAACCCTAGTCTAGAAATAGAAAAGAGCAGTCTAGTAGTCCAATGTTTAAGCTCTGTCTTGCCTTTCCCACCTTGGTTCTCAAAGTCCAAAATAAGAAAATTCAAAATTTCACTTGTCAGTTAAAAAAAAGAATCTCCTTTTATCAATTTTCTTTCAAAGTCACGAAGAAAGAATATCATTAAATTATATTATGCCTCATACAAAGGAAGAACTCAATAACTCTTATCTTAATGAGCAAAGAAAATAAATTTTATCATATTTATATATAAGCTTTTGAGATATAATAAACTTGCCTATCAAAAGGTAACTCCTGGGCAATTAGGTGCAACTTCTGAATGATGTCTGCTGCCTCCTTTATCTATTAAAAATAAATAAAAGCAACAATTAAAAAGAACTCACATTTCAAAAATTAATAGCATAGTTGAAAATAGTAATATCGCACTATATACGGACATAGCCCTTACCCTAAATAATTTTCTTTAAAAACTACAATAAATAAAACCTTGTTGACAACATGAATACATCTGTGATATCACCATAAGTCAAAACCCAAGCAATTATTTTTCTGGTACTTAAATTTTGTGATCTTTTTGATACCAAAATTCTTCTCCAATGAAATCTGCAGTTCAACTTTACTCTGAAGAAATAAAATCTTTGTCAAAAGCAAAGTGTAAATTTCTTCTAAGTTTATGAAGCCAAGCAGGATAATTAAGATTTCAGAAAAAGATTTAGAGCATACTGCTGCATATGTTATATGCTCACTGTGAGCTAAATGAATAAAATTGTAACAAAATGCTTGTTACTTTATAACCATGTAAATTCATAACGATCAAAACAAGCAATGATAAAGTGTAATATAAAGCCTTTTGAATGAAATATTATACAGAAGCATATAATTTTTAAGTTGAATTAAGAACATCAGGCAAGGTGTCTAAAATTCTTTAAATGTGGGCATTTGTGCTTATTTATAAAACACTATAGGAAAGTCATATAATGTTCACTTTTTTCTTTCAATTTCAATTTAGTAGTTTTACTTTGATTCAGTTTTAGTATCTGGTTTAAGATGATTCATATTCTCTTACACTAAAAAAGAGTCATACCAACATGAAGGAAGGGGTAAGAACATTAGTACAGATTTTTCCAAGTACTCATGTGAACTCTGGCAAGGAACAGTAGCAGGGCTGTTGACAGTGAGCAGTAGTCTTCCTGCTCCTCTCCTGTGCTCTCAGCAGGTGACTGCTGCCACACACTCCCTTTACACTGATCCGTGTAAGGCAGGTTACCACTGCAGTTTCACTCCCCTCCATGCCATTTAGTCCTACTAGCAAAGCCCATCATTTTTTTCTCTACCACTACCCATTTTGGAACATAGAACTGACACATAGCCAGCTGTTTCCATCAGGAAGTTTGTTCTTATCCCTTTTAGAGATGCTGTTTGCAAACTTTATTTAATGTAGTAAATAGTATAACAATAAAAATTAATAATTAATTAAAAGCTTGTTTTTAACTGAATCCTCTGAGCTAATTATTTGGTAAAAACTGTTGAAAGTACATGTATCACTTAAAATATACAGCAACAAACACAAGAAATACCAAACCACAAACTAATAAAACTGCTTGCATTTTTTGTTTTAAAGTTTTAAACAGTCATCAAGCCTTATCTGTACAAGAATCAATAAGCTAATATTCTAAGAAAAAGATGTAGCTCAGTCAGCAGTGTTTGTCTAGCATGCATAAAACCCAAGTTTGATCCTCAGTACCCATAATAAA
Organism: Nannospalax galili; assembly: GCF_000622305.1. Lineage (NCBI taxonomy): Eukaryota > Metazoa > Chordata > Mammalia > Rodentia > Spalacidae > Nannospalax > Nannospalax galili. The sequence continues at coordinate 4,487,206 of NW_008343385.1, read as the reverse complement.
CCAATGTGCTGTAGGCAGGAAGATCAGAAATTCAGGTCATCTTTGGCTACATAGAATTCAGATCATCTTGGCTAGGCCAGCCTGGGCTACATGAGAGCCTGCCTTAAATTTTAAAAAAATTTTAAAAAAGAAGACAAAGAAGAAAGCTGGGTGTGGTGGCACACACCTTTAATCCCAGTAGAGGCAGGAGGATCTATGAGTTCAAGGCCAGCCTAGTCTACATAGTGAGTTCCAGGCCAATCAGGACTAAACATAGTGAACTCCAGGCAAACCAGGGCTACATAGTGAGACTGTCTCAAAAACAAAAAAGAAAGTAAGAAACAAACAAACACATAAGGACAGAAGAAACCATTAAAAAAATTAAGCAAAGAGAGCAAGATTTCTAAAAGGTTGCAAACATTGTTTAATACATGTCACAAAAATAAGTAAAAGGCTTAAAAAATTACTAGGGGACCCAAAGAAAAAGGACTAGGATGTGTCTGGCATTTTATCTAATTCAAATTCCTCCTAGAGAGTCCTCCTACATCTTATTCCTTTTCTTTGCATTGGGACAGAAGGGAGCTAGCACAAAATCCAGAAATTGAGATAGCTGGAAGCTTATCTGGTAACTGCCAATCTAATATCACGTATGAATTCTTATGTGGTTGGCCATTATAGTACCAGGCCAGAAATGTTGACTCAGTAACCAAGTGGCAAGAACAAAACAAAGTACCTGAAAAAGGCAGAATAAAGTATGCAGAACACAGGAGATTAAAGGACGCAAACCAGAGTGCAGAAGAGATGCTAACAAATATTTTAGGTAAGTTTGTACTGCTCCTCCAAAATTACATATGACTTAAGAGATCAACAACAGGAACTATGAAACTATCTAATTCGTTGAAGATAATTAAAAAGCTTAAAGAATAAACATACAAATAAGTATAAATCAAGTTAAAAACAAAAACATGTCAATCTAAATATAGATGGGTCCTAAGATTCTACAGGACTATTCTGAGCTTCATTCAAACAAAGATATTAACATATACTGTATAAGAGATCTGTGTTTGTAATAAAGCATAATCCAACAGATATATTCCAAAGTAAGTGAACCTCAATGCTTTTAAAGTTTACTTTCTGTTATTGTGATTAAACATTGACCAAAACATACTTCAGCTTACAGGTTACAGTCCATCATCAAGAGAAGTCAAGACAGGCACTCAAGACTGGTGCCTAGAAACAGGAACTAAAAGCAGAGACCACAGAGAAACTGAAGCAGAGACTATGGAGGAGCACTGCTTACTGGCTTGTTCCAGGTTCAAATTCAGCTACCTTTCTTATACTGCCCAGGCCCACCTGCCTAGAGATGTCACCACCCACAGTGGGCTGGGCCCTCTTTCATCAATCAGCAATCAAGAAAACGTCTCACAGAAAAGCCCACAGACCAATCTGATGGAGGAAATCCCTCAGTTAAGATTCCCTCTTCCAAAATGACTCTGTTTTGTGTCAAGTTGACAAAATTTAACCAACTGTGTTAGTTTGAATGAAAATGTCCCAAATAGGCTCTAAGTATTTGGACATTTTTGTCCCCAGTTGGTAGTGCTGTTTTGGGAGGTCTTAGAAGGTGTGGCTGTCCTGGAGGAAGCATGTCACTGGTCTAAGTGGGCTTTGAGAGTTCTAAAGCCTTGGCAGATCTCCAGTAACTGTCTTGCTTATGTGCCTGCTTAAAGATGTGAGAGCTTAGCTTCTGCTCCTCCTGCTCCAGCCTCCTCCTGCCACCATGCCTCCCTGCCATGACAGACTGCAATTCCCCTGGAACCATAAGCTCAAATAAACTCTTCCTTCTATAGGCTGGTTTGGTCAGTGTTTCCATCACAGCAACAGAAAAGTAACTAATATACCACCAACACATTCAGCAATACTTAGCTTTTAATATTCTGTAATCTGATATTATAGAGTAAATCTGGAATTCAAGAAGACTTTAACCTATAAATGGATAACACTATAATAAACATGTAAGAGTCACAAGAATGTCTGTTTTTTCCACGTATCTTGGGTAAGAAAGCAAGCTAAAGTACCTTCTATCTTTCAAGAATGTAGAACAACCAGTACCATATACCTTTAGACCAAGATTTAGTGACCATACTATGAAAAGAATTAACATAATCAACTCAGAGTTTTCAATTAACATGGCCTAAGCTACTTTAATTCTTTATAAGGAATCTTTATTTAAGTACTAAAAACTAGAACCTCTCGATTCCTTTATAGAAAGACATTTCAGTTTATTAACAATTTAGGTCATGTCAGATAACCCTACCACCACCCAATGGTATGTTACTATTTAAAGTAACTATTAAATTCCATTAACATTAAAAGTCAAATAGGGTATAAAAAAAAGTATACAGTAACCCTTAGCACTTATAAACCATGTGTGATTTCATAAATAAAAATACAAGACAACTGTGCACAGGTGCACGCACCCCCCCACCACACACACATGTGGGTACACAAATAAATAAATAAACAAATAAATAATAAACAAACCTTTTACTTTTTTGTTTTGAGACCGTGTCTCCCTATAGCCCCAGTTGGCCTGGAGCTCAATGTTTATGTCAGGCAGGCCTCAATCTCACAGAGATTCACCTACTTCTGCCTTCCCAGTACTGGGGATTAAAGGCATGCATTACCACACCCAGCTCACTAATTTTTTTTTTAAATGTAAGACAAAGCAATTAAAATTTAATTACCATTTTTATCCTCTGACAGTGCTTACCTTTTCAGAATTTGTAAAAACATCAGATTTCAATTCTCCATCTAGAAACTCATTAAAGTATTTCATCAATTTCTGAGCCTCCACTGCACGTTGTCTGGGTGTGTTTACCCCCTCCAACTGGTCTCCTAGGTGACAGACTTTGGTTGCCACATAGCTTATGTGTTCATCTAGTTCTTGGAAATGTTGAAAAGCAACCTAGGAAAAATGTACATAAGCATAAAATGTTAGTTAATAGACTTCAAAACTAAACTACCTGATCAGGGCATAATGGTACAGCACTTGCCTATTGTGAAGAAGGCACTGGATTTGATTCCCAACACCACAAAATAGATACATACACATATGATACTAATCTTCTTACTAACAATAAAACAAAAATTATATATGACGTCTACAAAACAATTCACACTCATTAGCATGACATAATCTGAAAATCTTTTAAGCAATTTTCAAACTTTACACTTTTAAATATTAAAATAATATTTGCCATGTAAACATATACTAATCAACAAAACAGCAAGACTACTTACTTGTCCTGTAACAAAATATTTGGCACCATCGTGTCCTAAATAATGATTCTGGAAACTAGTATCAAGGAGACCAGATATGTAAGGGGAGGGAGGAGAGTGGTTACGTGGCAGTCAGACGTCAACATTAGGTGATTCTATTCACTCCACTTTATTTTTTGACAGGATCTCTCGTTGAACCTGGAGCTCACTGTCATTTCAGTCATGGAGCTCAGGGGATCCTCCTGTATCCCACACCCTCCACTTTCCTCATTCCCCTCCCATTTGCTGGGATTACAGATGTGTGGCAACACCCAACGTTTTAGGAGCTCAGGGCCTTGTTCGCATAGCAAGCACTTTATCCATTGAATCACTACCCTAGTCCCATGGGACCAGACTTTTGAAGAACACTCTTGCTACTAAACTGAAAAGATTAGAGAATATGTCAGGAATTAAAGTTACTGGTTAAAAAGAAAATATTTGTGATAGGTGTGGTGTCATAAGCCTTTATTCTTAGCTAGCACTCAGGAGGCAGAGGCAGGCAGATCTCTGTGTGCTCCAGGCCAATCTTGTCTACAGTGACTTCCCATAGAGTGAGACCCTTGTCTCAAAAAAAAATTTTTTTTTAAATATTTTTAAATGCAATGATAGACTACATATAGTTTCAGCATTTTGGGGGCTGGAGAGATGGCTCCATGGTTAAGAGCACTGGCTGCTCTTCAAGAGGATCTAGGTTTGGTTCCCAGCACCCACATGGTAGCTAACAACCATCCATAACTCCAGTTTCAAGGGATCTGACACCCTCTGCTGACCTCCGCAGGCACTATACAACACAGGTGCTCTTACATACATGTAGACAATACACTTATACACATAAAATTAAAAAATAATAAAGTGGTATTTTGTTTTTTCCCCCCGGGGGCTAAAGAGATGGCTCAGCAGTTAAGAGCACTAACCGCTCTTGCAGAAGACCTGGGCTCAGTTCCCAGCACCTCTACATAGAGCTAACAACCTTTTTGACTCCAGTTTCAGGGGATCTGACACACTCTTCTGATCTCTGTAAGCACTGCACAACACAGTACACATATATATGCAGGCAATACCTTCATACACATAAAATAAAAAGTTTTAAAAATTTCAGCACAAAGCCAGGCGTGGTGGCACATGCCTTTAGTCCCAGCACTCGGGAGGCAGAGGCAGACGGATCTCTGTGAGCCTGGTCTACATAGTGAGTTCCAGGACAGCTGGGGCTACAGGGAGACCCTGTCTCAGAAAGACCAAAAAAAAAAAAAATTCAGCATAAAAACCACATCAATGACCAGCACAGCAAACCATACTGGTGCAGTAGTGGAATTTTTATCTTAGGGGTAATCAACAGCTACCTAATTGGACTTAAAGCCCACTCAATGAGAGGAAACTCATATGTGGTACTGTAAGCCTAGCCAAATACATATAGCTGGAAAGGTCATAGATGTTAGAGAAAACTCCAAGGCTGTCACATCCCTAGACAAATATAATTTCTTACTATGTGCAAAACATGGATTCTTAAATTTACAGACAAGTATCCCAGTCGCCACCAATCAAAGGAGCTTCTTTTTCAAGAAACAGAGATAATTACAGTCCACAACTGTTCACACACAGAGATTCTCTGTAAATTGCCCAAGTCTAAGCAGCACATCTATGATGCAACCTCTACATCTAAGGCTCAAGGATGAAGAGAACATATTAATGCATCTTTCAACTCTCATCAATGAAGCTCCCTCATACAACTGAGGGCCAGGAATGCAAAAGGTCACAAATGGCCAAAACACAGAGAATAAGAGTCTGTAGAGTGTGGGTCCTAGGACAGGACTCCTATGTTAAAATCCACCCACTTAAGGCTCAGAAGAGTGGGCAGAAAGACTGTGAGAGCCAGGGAGGAGGTACACGACCTGTGATGGCTAATCCTGGGTGTCAACTTGATTGGATCTGGGATTAACTGAAATGAAAGAGATCGTCTTGATTGGATCATCTAAAGCCAGAAGACACACCCTAAATGTGGGTGTTACCTTCTGATGGCAGCCGGTATAAAAGGCCAAGGCAGATGTGAACGCCTGGCTTCTTGCTGCTTGCCTTCTCTCTCTCTGGTGACTTCATCTTGCTACTGAAGACTGAAGACTAGCTGATCTTTTGGAATTTGTCAGACCTTCAGCGCTAGATTGGGACTACTGAGACATCCAGCCTTGTGGACTGAGCGACTACGGATTCTCAGCCTCTCCAGTGTGGTGCAGCCATTGTTGGACTACTCGGACTCTATCCTGTGAGCTAAGCTGATAGATCTCTATACATACATATATATTCATTCTACTGGTTCTGTTTCTTTAGAGAACCCTGACTAATACACGACCATACCGGAAACAGTCCTACAGGTGCCTGGGATCCTTCTCATACAAACCTACAGCACTGGTGTCAGCATGTACAAGACCCATGCAAAGATAAACAAACAAAAAGCCAGCAAAGAACTGTGGAAATGAAGCCCTAATCTTAGTCAAAGAATTATTGGCAGCTGATTACTGCTGGGTGAGGAAAAGCTGATCTTCTTAAAGGGAGGGACTCTAGATAGGCTGACTAGATCCCAGAGGATGAACTTGCATTGAAGGACATTTTGGGACGCTAAGTTTACATGATAGGCCTTAACACAATGACAGATGGTATGAATTCCAGGGGGCAGGGCTATGGGCAGGTGCCAAAGGGGAAGGGAATATAAAGATGACTTTCTGTATGAAATACAAAGAAATTCAATAAAAAATTCAGCACTTAGAAAGCTGAACTAGGAGAAGGACTACAGGTTTGCTTGGGCTACACAGCAAATCTCTGTCTTAATACCCACCCCTCAAAGAAAACATGGTAAAACTGCTTTTTTCAAGTTCTAAAAACAGAAAAGATTACAGGAATTATTCTACCAAAGCGAAAGCATATTAGTTCCCAGAATTTTCTTCCCCTTGTCCTACCAACTGTCCTGTAGTTAATAAAATTTGTATGTAATGAATTCCTTAGAATTATCAATAGCAGAAGGGTTGATAATTATTGGTAATTCAATAATACTTTTGTTCTAATCTTTTTTTTTTTCAAATATGAGGGCCAGGGCGGAGATGCTGAGCCTGCAGAGTCCCCCTCCCTCTCTCTTTTTGTTCTAATCTTAATTTGAAGGGGAAAAAAGCTGCCAACATTTATTGAGGACTTGCTTTGCATCTTATATTCTAAATATATCACATATCTATTATACATTATTAATATATTTACCTATTTTATTCTCTTAACCCATTTTACAGACAAATACATGAAATTCAAAGATGTTAAATTGTTTGAAATTATACAGCTAGTAAAGGGCAGATCTACGCTCAAACTCAAGCAGACTAGCTCTGAATTTGTTTAAGTTACAGTTTTAGTAGAAATTAGCTTGCTAATTCCAACACTGAAGAACAAACAGTCCCTGGGAGGCAAAAAGCTCAAAAATGTTTTTGAAATGATGCTTAGACAAATTTTAGACTAAGCCCAGCCTGTAAAAGAGATTCAAGGATTCCAGATTAATTTCAAAACCTAAGAGGAACTAAAGTCTGGCATTCTTTGCACTATAGGCCAGACTAGTGGTTCTGTTTCACTGAAAAATAGCTGGAAGACAGGGTTATCCACAGTTATAGTAGAATTCTCACTGAAGCATATCCTCATGACTTTTTTGAAACTACTCAAATCAGGTTTCTCTAGGGGAAAATGATCTAGATCTGGTATTATGATTACAGAGAATGAAATGACAACTTAAATTCTAATAAAGAGTTCCTAAAACTACAGGTCTAATGACTAGTCACTCTTCAAAGTTTATCAGAGGTGAAAACAAGGATAGCACTTAAGTACCTATCACTCTAATTTGAAAAGGGAACACTGTAATTCCAAAATGACCACTGTAGCAAGCCAACACCAAAGGTACATGAAAGCAGTACATTGATGTTTATCTAACGGGACCACAGAGTTAGTCAGAAACTGTGAGTTTCTACAATTTGACTTGACACTTTAAAAAGCCTACAACTGAAAGAGAATGAAGATATTGAAGCCTGAAAAAAAGAAATAAAAATAAAGATATTTATAGTCGACATACACTATTGACTCCTTAGCTAAATGTTTACCTGATTGCTTTTCTGGAGCTCTTGAACTTTCTTTGCAAATTCTTTAGCTTCTTTCTGGCACTGTTGCTCTAATTTCTCCACTTTCCTTTGAATCCTTTCATCCATTATCTGGAGTTCTTGAATATGATTTACAAATTCTTCTAATAATCTAATAAAGGAAAGTTATAATACAAATCAACTTACCTATTATTACTCAAAAGGAACTGACCAGTTTACTTAGAAAGGTCTTAAGAGTCAGGGATGAGCATGTTAATTTTCTTTACAGTATCTTGTTGAAATTTCTTCAATGAAAACAAAACCTTTCTGCAGTGTCACAATTTCCTTTCACTTTCTTCAGGCCACATGGATTCAAAAACACATGGTGTTTGAAACTACAGCCAGTCTTTATTGACTTTCCAATGGATTATCTCTAAGGCAAATAAAAACCTTGCTTAGAATCCCCATTATATCTCCAAATAAGAATAAATTTTATAGTTTTTTTTTTTATAGTTTATTTAAAACTATATTTAAATAGTTTTGTATGCAATTGTATATAATATTGTAAATACAATATATTATATATCTAAAACTAACCAGTCGAGAAGATAAATGTACAATAAAAAAATATTATGCATCCTAAAATTCAATGACTTTTGTTTCCTTGAATCATAGCTACTAAATTTAAAAGAATAAATTAAACCTTTTTGATATTTATTTATTTGATAAGAGGGCCTTGCTATGTACTCCAGGCCAACCTCAAACTCACAATCCTGCCTCAGCCTCCAGAGTGTTGAGATGATAGGTGTGTACTACCACTCCCAGCCATGTTTTAGTTTCTGAAGTATAAATAGCTTTTTCTAATGTAATGCTAATTGAAGAAAATATTAAATTCTTATTGCCAATAGAATCCCTTCCCTCAAACCAGTTAAAGCACTTCTCTAAGATAAAAAAGAAAAATACAATTTCAGACTTCTAAAATTGTTTGAAATTATGATTTTGTTTTGGACCAACTATTAATTAAAATCCCTTTATATAATGAAGAGTCCAAGACAGACACCTCTATTTAAAGCACAAATTTGTGGAACTAGACTGGGACTGTGGGGAAAAAAAATTTTAGTTCACCTTTTAGGATCAAAAGCTTCAGGTCCACCTCTAGAACCTCCTCCTGGGGTTCTCCATACAAGACGTTCAATATATTCATCTGCCACAAAAGGCTCCTAGGTCACAAAATAAGTATGCTTTAACAAAGTTTAATAGGAGACAATAACACTACTTACAAATATAAAACAGGTCTTACATGAAAACTTGAAATTATTATTTAAATGTCTATTATTATTTAAAAGATTATTTTAAATCTTCAATCAATAAAGCAAATTATTTAATGAAAATTAAGATATTAAAATATTAGAACAGCATTATTGAACAGTTGGAACAACTAAACAGAAATTGAGAAAAGGACACAAATGGGCAATTCAGAGAAATACAGATGGCCCTAAAACCATGTGAAATATATAGTTTTACTAGTAATCAAATGGTCAAGTTATCATTGTTTTAAACCCCCAGAAGGAGATTTTTTTTTTTTTTCTTTTTTTTGAGACAGGGTCTCCCTGCAGCCTCAGCTGGCCTGGAACTCGCTATAGAGACCAGGCTGGCCTCAAACTCACAGAGATTGGCCTCTGCCTCACAAGTGCTGGGATTAAAGGCATGCACCACCACACCCAGCTGCAGACTTTTTTTTTTAATTACAGCATGCAATATGGAGAAAAAAGTAAGCTGAAATTTGTGCTTTCACTATTAGAAATGTTATCAGATATAAGCTTTTTAGGAAGACAGTTGGCAACTTTTCAGTCACATCAATAGTATTATACAAATGCTTAGAGCTTTAATCCCATCTCTTTATTTTCCCACCACTTGGAGGCTGAGGCAAGTTCAATGCCAGTCTTGGCTACATAGCAAGTCCCTGTCCTAAAAAAACTTTTTAAAAAGGAATTAAAAACAAAATTCAAGGAAATGCATATACAAACATAAAAATTTGAGAGATTATATTATGTATAATATTGAAAATTTATCTACATAAATATTCAAAACCATACTTGATACAAAGTGCTGTAAACTTACACAAAAAACTATGTTCCATTAAAATCATGTAACATTCAATAAAATGAGATAAGAAAAAAACACATGAAAGAATTGATCTGTCATATACTCCAGATCCTCTAAAGTCCTCTAAAGTTATTAGCAGATTTTATTCATCACATTGGATGCCTAATAAATTCAAAGTGCTAAAAGAAAAATTACTGTCATCCAAGAATCCTATGCCCAGCAACATCATCCTTCAAAAGTGAGGGAGAAATTAAGATGTGCCTAGATTAAAAAAAACCAACAAAAAAACAAAAAAAAACTTTGTAGTTTGTTACCACTAGACCTGCCTTACAAAAATGCTGAAGTGAAACAGACACGACATATAATGAAATACAAATCTTAATAAAGATAGCCGGGCGTGGTGGCGCACTCCTTTAATCCCAGCACTTGGGAGGCAGAGGCAGGCGGATCTTTGTGAGTTGGAGGCCAGCCTGGTCTACATAGTGAGTTCCAGGACAGCTGGGGCTACAAGGAAATCCTTTCTCAAAAAGATAAAAAAAAAAAAAATTCTTAATAAAGATAAATAAACAGGTAGTTAGCCTAAACACTAATAACCCTGGTCCTAACCTCACATTTTTTGTTATACATAATCATAAAAGTTATCAGTTTATGTTTGGGGCATACAACGTATAAAGACTTAATTTTGTGATATAAACATGCAAGCGGTAAGAACAGAGTTTATAACTTACTGAAGTTAAGCTGATAAAAATTCAAATCAGAATATCATCATGGCAACCACAACAAATATTCTACAGAATATACACAAAAATAAATGAGAAAAGAATTTAAATGTTTAAATGTTTTATAACAAAATATTAACGAAACACAGAAGACAAGCAAGAAATGAAGAACAAAAGGGTGTAAGTATAAAGAAAGCATAGAGCAAATTATAGAAGTCCTTCCTTATTAGTAACTACTTTAAATGTAAATATGTTAAACTTTTCAGAGACTGGTAAAATATATCAAAATCGTGATTCAACTACATGCTGTTTAAAAAAGACTCACTTTTGATCAAAAGATGCAAAAGAGATTCTAAGTGAAAGGATGGGAAATGACATTCTATGTGAATATAGTATCAATCAAAAGAGGCCTCAAAATAAAATAAACAATAAAAAACAGGTTACAAGAAACAAAGAATACTATATAGTAATAAAATTTCAGTATTAACAAGATATAGTAATTATGAATGTGTCTAGCGAGAGGCCATATAAATATATGGGCAACACAGACAGAACTAATGGAAAGACAGCTCTAGAATTATAAGGACTTCAATACCCCACTCTCATGGACAGAAAATACGGAAGATAAATAAGGAAACAGGACTTAAAATGATCATAATAAACCAACTAGACCTATAAAGGGCATAACTAAGCACCAGTTCAGCAGTGGTACCCTATATACAAAGATGGAGCTTTATCCTCTAAGATGCAGTACACAGTTGGAATTAAAAACCTCGAATTTAAGGTAGGCATGGTAGCACATGCTTTCAATCCCCAGCACTGAGAAGGCAGAGGCAGGCAGATCTCTGTGAATTTAAGGTTAGCCAGGCCTACAAAGTGAGACTCTGTCTAAAAAAAAGTAAACAACCAACAACAACAACAACAAAAAACCCCACCTGTAATGTTTTCTCAGTAGGATAAAACATGATATCAGGAACAAGAAATAAACACAAAACCCCTGCTTATCCCTGTTGAATATAACTCCTAATTTGTGCATGCTACCTATACCCTGCAAATCTCAGATCTACAGTGAAAGAGATCTTGGTCAACCAAAGGGGAATACTTTACCTAAGTAACAGGAATTGCATTAAACTCTAACTACCAATGGGGTTTGGTAACCCCAGCTGCTTATATTCAGAGAATAAAAGGCAAGAAAAGTGACCACATTTGGCAAGGACTATCAACTCCAAGCTTCAAGAGGTGGTAAGGGGTGCTCTTAAAACAAAGGTGGAGACAGTAAATTTTTTATCACAAGTGATTCTCTAGGGAGGATCAATTCCCCCTGTCAATTCTGAAAGTAGTGACAAGTGTTCCAACAATGGCCTAAAAGGCTATGTTGACCAGTTTAGACAGTAAGAACAGCAGAGGTGCTAGCTAAAAGATGTGAATGGATAACAGAGGAAAGATACCTGAGAAAGACCCGCTACCTCACAGTTCATTACAGTAGTATTCTTATAATTAATTTTCCTCCACAGTTAGACTCAACTGGAATACTGGTAGAACTGTTAATAAAATGAATACAATGTGGAATCTAGTGATGGTCTACTGCACACAGTGCTGTGCCCCCTGCTCTCCCTTCAGAAAGGGACTTATTTGAACCGGCAGTAGTGCTTTCACCTGATAGTATTTTGGGGGATCCCCTCAGCTAGAGGATCACTGCACCCAGTATCATACCTTTCTCAATATGACATGAGTCCAATGACTAACTGAGAAAGGAATAAAAAAGCCTCCTCATCTCTTTGGTCAATACAGACAGGTCATTTTAGTTCCAGAACACCCCACTAACAGTCACCAACAATATCACTTGGCCAGTGTATTAGCTCTATTTCTCCATATGAGCTATCCTACCTCCTCACCCTGCTCTTTCATAGATGTTCACCCCAAGGGTACCTCTTAATTAATGTGCTGCATAATAAACTCTGTTCCAATGTCTGCTTTCAAGAGGACCCAACCTGAAACACTGTCAAGAGATGACAGTCACTGAGATAGAAGTAGCAGTAGGCAAGGGTCATAGAATTTTAAGGGATGTACTTAAATGAAGAGAAAGGGGAAAAAATGAATCATAAATTCTTTATAGAGGTTTATGGCCTGAACAACTATATAAACGGTGGCACTGTTTACTGAAATGGAAGACCAGGGAAGGAGATGGATAAGGGAGTAGAGAAAGAAACAAAGAGCTTTGTTCTGCATATAACATGTAATAGATGCCTATTATGAACTGAAGTGAAAATACGGAGCCCATAGTTAGAAACCAAGTCTGTACTACAGGGAAGAAACTGAAGCTATATATAATTTTAGAGTCAACACACAGATGGTTATTTAAAACCTCAAGACTGCATGAGATCATCTAGGATGGAGGAAAGGCATGCCAATATTTGGAAATAAGAGCAGGAAAAAGATCCTACAAAACGGGCAAAACAGGAGACACCAATGAGAGAAGAAAAATTGAGAGAATGGTGTTCTAAAAGCAAAACAGGTTCTATCTTCAGAAGCAACCAAATTATGACCAGGGTTTAAAATAAATCAGCTAATGATCCCTATAAGATGGAAGTTGCAAAAAACAGTAAAAGGAAAATTTTTCTTTTTATAAACCAATCTTACTTTCTAATAAATAACCTTGCTGCAATGGCATTTACCATAAGAAAAAGCCAAATTAACAAACACTAGGGATTTTATCAACCCAATAAAGATCATGTCTACCTTTTGTTTTACTGTATTATTTTTTTAAATTACCAAAACGGCAACAAAAATCTAAGAGCTATGCACTAAAGTACCATAACATTAAATTTAACTTTACACAATTGGGTATAGTCCTCCTTTATTATGTTTCATGTCAGTTGAAAAGATAAAGCAGAGTGTTTGTGATCATTTCTGTTGAAAACCTCTTGGAAATTAATCCTTTGAACAAGAACATAAATCTCTAATACTGTTTCACTGAAAAAACACAAACCAACTTTTAGATTTTCCTACACTACTATCTTGGCAAATAGATCTAATATATCAGAAATACTCCCAAACTCAAATGATGACAATTTTGCACCCTCATAGATAAAATAAACAAAGATTTGAGAATTTCAGAGATAAGCATTTCTGTACTGCCTGAAACCAACTAAACCATGAGGATGCTTCTTTCTGTCATAGAAATCATTAAAATACTGTTCCCTTTTATTCAAAAACATCAGTAAGTTCACATTTTTACATACTGTGATTTCAAGCTCTTATCTTGAACTACCTACCCCAATTTCTCAGTTCTCCAAAACAGTGACACTCCCAGCAGTCTCCTCCAAACTCATGCTTCTCCTGCTGTCAACTTGTGTTCATAGAACTTACTCTCCAGAATGCCCTTTTCCTTCTAACAGCATTATTTGATAGGTTTGAATGTGCTGTGTCCCTCCACCCACCCCCTAAAACTGTTAGAAACTTAATCCCCAATGAAACAAGTGTTGCCAGGGAAGGCACAGGGTGGTGGTTAGGTGATGAGGACTCCACCTTCACAAAGATATTAATGTCAATTATAAAGGGGCTTGATTTTGAGACTGTAAGTTATACAAAGTAGTTTGTGCTCTCAAGTCTCTCTCCTATCTCCCATCCCTCTTTGCCCTCCACCATAGGTTAAAGTAAGAAGATGTCAGCACCTTGATATTAGACATCTCAATCAAAATAAATTCTTTTTAAACTACTCAGTCTGTTGTTAGCAAGATAGCACTGCACTATTACTAAACACCTGGCTCAGTTCTTCTCTAAAGGGTTCTAGTTCTTCCCTGCATGATCTCCACTCATTTCTCCATTCTTAAACCGCTACAAACCTTTAAATTGCAAGGCAAAGAGAATTTCAGAGAGAAGTATTTCTGTTATTGCCTGAAGCCAAGTAAACCATGGGTTCAAGTATTGCCCACTGCATATTTTCCTTAAGTTTCTGTCACTTACTGATTTTGTTGTTGGAAACTGAACCCAGAACCTTAGACATGCTAGGCAGGCACTCTACTAAGTTCTACCACTTACCAGTCCTCTTGTTACTTTTTGCAACATCTCTATAAGTAGCCCTGAACTCACTTTGTAGTCCAAGCAGGACTGTTCTCTTCTTAAATTGAAAGTAGCTACCACTCTTAAATGGCACTTTTCTAAGCAATTAAATATTAATAATCAAATTATCAATTTAATTATGAATTATCAAATTTAAGGTACTCTTCCAAAAAATTTTTTCTGAGGTTGACATTTAAGGCAACCTTCAAAATAACCTTCTGAGGTAGAAATTATTATTTTCCCCATTCTACAGATAAGACAAAGAAAATAGGTAACTTACACAAGACCACCCAACTACTGAGATGGAGAACTATGTCAGCCACTTCCAGGTCTAAATAATCCTCTATATAAAATAATAATTTCTAAACTGCTAACTAGTTGTGATAGCTTTCTGAGTTACTTATTCATATTTACAATTAATTGCAATTGCTGTCTAATATCTTCACTAGGATACCTTGCTAAAATCTTTATACTTTGTGAGAACAGGGCACTGATTCAGCAGTTTAAGAGCACTGACTGCTCTTGAAGAGGACCTGGATTCAATTCCCAGCATCCACATGGCAGCTAAACTACCATCCATAACGCCAGTTCTAGGGGCTCCAACACCCTTTTCTAACCTCTGTGGGCATTGCATGGCACCTACCTACAAGCAAGTAATACACTCATTCACATAAAATAAAAAGTAATTTTAAGAAAACTTTATACTTTTTTGTTCTGTTTTGTGTTTTCACTTATGTATTTATTTTTGACATTTTGAGACTCTGTAGCCAAGTTAAACTTGACCTCATGATTTTCCTGCCTCCACCTCCCAACTCCTAGGATTAAGGTATGTGCTACAACACCTTGCTTTACTATATGCATTTTGTTTTGGTTTTTCTCCTTTTTGTGATATTGGGGATTGAACCTGGGGCCTTCTGTATGCTAGCCAAGAAGTCTATCACTCAACTATACCTCCAGTCCTCTTTTTCCTTTTAATTTTAAGACAAAGTCTAAGTTGCCCAGGCTGGTCATGAACTTGCAATTCTCCTGCTTCAGTCTCTAGAGTATCTGGGGTTATAGACCTGCACCACTAGATCCAGCCTAATATATACTGAAAAAAGAAAATCGATTATTCCTTCTCCCTGAAAGGTCTTACCAATTTTCTTTGACACAGTTTGTATATCAATTACCTAATTTCCAAAGTTCACACACAAGAATTAATTTCTCAGTAAACAAATTATTTACATTCTTCCTCTAAAATGTCTTCCGGAATTTTCTGTCTTCTTTGTTCTCATTAAATTAATTTAGAATTTTACCTCCTCGATTAATCAACTAACAAAAGACAATTCTGGAACAATTACCAAATGACAAGAATTATGCCAGATTGCCTATGATCCCCATTTTCCAAGATAGCAATCTCTTCCCCACTGAAGGCCATTCTTCACACTAACATTAAAATCCTATGACTCACCTGAATCCCCTAAGAAAAAATCAAGTCAGTCTCTTTAAGCATTGTCTACAAACAGCTTTCTCGAAACATCCTCAAAGTCACACGCACGCACGCACGCCCCTTGTCTCTTCTCAGTATTCCCTAAACACATCTCACCTGACGAACTGGATCTATCATCTGTCACTGCCTTAGAATGCCCTTTTCCTGCTTAAAGTCTCTACTCATCTACCAATACCTAATTCATGATACTTCTAAATGAAACCTTTCCTAATTATCCCAGGAAAAGTCTGCCCACCCACTGCACTGTGTTATCAATTATACATTTGCCTACCCCAACTATAATTTAATTCACTATTAACTCCAATACCTGGAATGATGTCTGCTGAATCAATACATGAATGAATTTTCTATGGCATGCCTTTGACATATGGAGTACAATGAATCTTAGTAGCTTACCTTGAAGTTGGTAGGTACTCAAAATATTTACTGAAGGAATAACTGACCCCCGTTATTAACAAAGAACTCTCCCATAAAAGATAGGATACCTAAAGAAAAGTTACTAATTTCGAAGAATGACAGGAAAGAAAGTCAGCAAAAAGAGAGGTGTCTTCAGCAGTACAAACAAAGGAACAATGTCTGCAACAACAGTACTTACTATCCAAGCCATTTTTATATGCTGAATATATAATTGATAGAAACCACAGAGGAATCCCAGTTCAGACAGACCAAAGGAACAATGTCTGCAACAACAGAAAAGGTATTTACCATCCAAGCCATTTTTATATGCTGAATATATAAATGATAGGAACCACAGAGGACTCCCAGTTCAGAAAGACCATCCCAAGTTTATTATTTTAAAACATCACAGGATTTTTTCAGAAAGATCTGTCTAAAATCAGGAACCAGAAAAGGATGTCTACTATCTCCACTCCTTTTCAACATAGTGCTTGAAACTCTTGCTAGAGCAATAAGATAGGAGAAGGAAATTAAAGGAGGACTAATTGGAAAAGAAGAGGTCAAACTATCACTTTTTGAAGATGATATGATACTATACTTAAGAGATCCCAAACGTGCCACCAGAAAACTCCTAGAACTGATCAATACTTTCAGTATAGTGACAGGTTATAAAATCAATCTACAAAAACCAGTAGCCTTTCTACATACCAATAACAAGCAATTGGAGAAAGAATAAAGGGAAATGCTCCTATTCACAATAGCTTCAAAAAAAAAATATATCTTGGAATAAATCTGACCAAAGACACCAAAGATCTCTACAATGAAAATTTTAAATCGTTAAAGAAAGAGATTGAGGAAGACACCAGCAGATGGAAGGACCCCCCGTGCTCATGGATTGAAAGAATAAATATTGTGAAAATGACCATCCTACCAAAGGCAATATATAGATTCAATGCAATCCCAATCAAAATCCCCATGACACACTTCACAGAATTAGAAAAAAAAAATCCTTAAATTCATATGGAAGCACAAAAGACCCCGGATAGCCAAAGAAACCCTGAGCACAAAGAGCAATGCTGAGGGGATTACTATAGCAGATTTCAAGGCATACTACAGAGCTATAGTCATAAAAACAGCATGGTACTGGTACAAAAATAGGCACATAGATCAAAGGAACATCACTGAAGATCTAAACCTAAGTACATGCAATTTCAGCCGCCTGATATTTGACAAAGGTGCCAAGAACACACAACGGAGGAAAGACAGCATCTTCAACAAATAGTCCTGGCAAAGCTGGATCTCCACCTGCAGAAGAATGAAACTAGATCCTTATCTTTCACCTTGCACAAAAGTCAACTCCAAATGGATCAAAGACCTCAATGTGAAACTGGAAACCCTGAAACTATTAGAAGAAAATACAGGCAGTAACTTACAGGACATAGGTGTAGGAAAGGATTTTCTAAATCAGAGAGGAGTTGCTCA
>NW_008343385.1:4421713-4469192 GCF_000622305.1 Nannospalax galili | reverse complement strand
ACACACACACACACACACACACACAAAGAAAATCACCAATAATCTCAAAACAAACAGAAAAGCCAGCACCCAGTACCTGTCAGGGACCAAGAAGGGGAACTCTAGCTCAGTGAGGCATCTCCCCCTTATGACACTGGGGATGAGGACCCAGACTCCCTGTGGCACCAGGATTGGGGACCCAGGCTCCCTATGGTTCTAGGGATGGGGGCCCTGCTCCACGTGGTGCTGTTGATAGAGGCCCAGATCCCCCTGGAACTGAGGATGGGGACCCAAGTTCTTCTTCTTGTTGGCATTGGGACCCAAGCTTCCTATGATGCTGGTAATGAAAGCATGGACTCCTCATGATGCTGGTGATGGGCAGGTGATGATAGTTTCTAGACTGAGTGCAGAAAAGAGCGAAGTCCTCATTTGACTCTGTTCCTGAAGAAGCCTTCTTGATCTAAGGATAAGACCTACCAAGGTGGCAGAGGGAGAAAAGGCCTTTCTTCCAGATGGCAGCTTTCACAGAGGCCGTGCCTCTCCCAGTGCTGTAGAAAGTTGGCCCTAGATGTCCTCAGTGTCTTCTCATATCCTGGGTGGACTCGGGGAGCTGAACATAGATGGAAGTGTTGTTGTTCACCAGTCCTCAGAGCAGCATCAGGGGAGGTGCCCAGGCCTGGGTGAACCAGGAAATCAGAAACAGTGGTTTCTCTCACTGGGATAAAACACTAACCATTTGGGGAGGGCTAAAGCACACAATCTGGGGAAGGCTAGGAAGAGATGGCATGACCCATGCTGGCTAAAGGCTCTCCAGTGTGCATACCCTCAGGCCATACATACACCTCAGCAACCCCTCAGTTATCTCAGTAAGTAAGCTCAATAAATTCATTGGTTCCCAAGTAAAACTTTAATCAAACGTTGGCTTGACATTAGAACCTTAAAAGGGAATAAACATTGCTTAGCATCCTCAGGAAAAGAAGTCTCACAAGAGATGGAAAATTTATTTGTTAATGCTATTATGTCGTCTCCTAATTATTAAAAAAGAAAACAAGAATGTAAAAGATGTTAAAATGATGTGGGAATGGAGATATTTTCCAAAATAGAAAAAACGAGAAAGCCTTAGCAAGTGATGAAGGTCTGTGTAGGTTTGTTATGATATATAAAGGATGAAACAAAAATAATATACACATAATCTTAAAATTTCTAAGGTCATAGTTTAATCAACTAGTTTAAGGAACAAAATATATATATAGTCAAGGTTTATCAGAGAATTATTTGGTTTTTTTACTCAAGCGTTATCTACATAGCACATGGTAATTCAAAGTACCAGACTGGTGGAACTAACCTTATTGGATGTTTAACAGCCACCCTTTGAGGTCCATACTAATCTGGTCAGAGGAACTTAAAGGACAGTTTTTGCTCTGTTCTGACTTTTTTCTAGTTCCCTGTATAGAACTTGTAATGCTAATTACTATTGCCTTTACTTCTCCTTCACAGCTCCTATTCACGATTCAAGGGCTTTCTTTTCCCCCTAGAGACAAGAGTTATGCAATTTGGGAGTCTTTTAGATAGACACACTGAAGGGGTACCAATTGCCTCACCCTGCATCCCTGTTCAGCATGGAAGAAGCCAGAGTGGTCTGCGTCCCGATTTCCTATCTGCAAGTTGGGTAACCTCTTCAGAGGACGGTGTGATAAGAATAGGAGGTAGGAACTGGCTAGGCAGTTAGGGTAAAAAGACCCCAAAGAAAAGTAGCCAATTTTTTGGCTAAAACTCACAATGTCCTTGGGCCTCTTAGCAATCATACTCAGTTCCAAAGGCCAAAAATGTCAAAAGTATTTGGGAGCTTTCACCTAATCTTTAAAAGATTTTAGGGTTACCTCTTGGGGGGGGGGATGTTAGAGTAGCAAAAAGCCCCATTAAAAAAAAAAGGAGAAAGAGTACATATGAAGTTATCAGAAAAAAGTGATGGGGAGATATGGGAGGAGTTGGAGGGGAAGGAGTGGGCATGGACTTGATCAAAACACCTTATATGCATGTATAAAATTTTCAATAAATTATTTTAAAAAAAGAAAAGATCTGTCAACAAGGAATGCAACTAAGAAGGTATTCTGGGAAATTTCCAGGATATACATTATTACATAACTGAGTTACCTATTAATAAATAACTCCGTCAATTAAGGAAAGATCCTATAGTTTTTTTAACGATATGAAGCTGTCTATTATAAAAGGAAAAGTCATTGAACCAATAATATTTTATAAGAAGCAAAGTTAATAATGAAATTTCATGGGTTCAAAAGTTCAACTTTGTTTCTATTTTAATTTCTCCAATGTAGAAAATCAAAGTACAATTCTATATAGTAGCACATGAAAACCAGGATGCATATAAACAAAATATCCTCGACCACATCCTGCCCTGTTTTCCCCACTTCTCCAGCTATGACTAAGAATGGGAAACATGGGAAAAAAGACACTGCCTGACTTACTGTGCAACCTACATCTACGGCAGCAGCTACAGGAAATGACAGCAGAGGCTGGAGGCTTTTTCCCTTCTCCTTCCTCTAAAACAGAAGACAGCTTTTCACTTGGAAAATGAAGACTCCTTCAAGAGCAGGGTTCACTGTGGGGTTACTCACAGCCATCCAAGAGAACAGAAATATGCTTACTTATATTCAACTAATAATACTTCATTGTAACTATTATTCTGTTTTAAATTTTGATGAAGCAACAAGCTACAAATGACCAGGAAAGTCTCTTTAGTTAAGACTTAGAAGAATACTATAGTTTGTTTTAAGAATTCTCTGAGTACTAAATCATCACTGACTCTTTTCATCAGTTCCTACTGGTGTCACTAAGTTAATGCTTAACTGGTTTAACGTCTTCACTAAATGGCCCGATCCTAAAGAGCAAAATACAGACTTAATATAAACTTTTCCTCTTATCCCTAGGAAATAAAACACATTTTCAAAGAAGTTATTCGACTCATTTGGTCACATACAAGAAAATATGATTAAAGACACAATGGTGAATGTCAAAGATAATTCATCAAAAAAAATGATCATGTAATGGTTTTCTATTAATAACTGGCTTATTATGAAACTCATTAAAGCTCTCACATCTTGTAAGATGTGAAAAATAAAACAAGGAACTACAGAATGATCTACTACTTTGACCAGAGACACATAGTGAATGCTCAAAGAGTAAACAAACACATGATAAGATTTTATAATTAGAGAAATTAATGTTATGGATCGCCAGACACGTAAATCTGAGAAAATGCAATAAACTTTTCTTCAGTGTTAATTATGATCCTTCCCTCACAAATGAGTGTTTCATGACAGCTTTCGACTTAACTGTGCTATTTCGACAAAAGCAGCATCTATGCTAGGGTGGATTTAAAGTCAAGATATAGTAATGAAAGTAACAATGAAAAATTCCACTTGTAATGAAAACTCTGGCATTTAAAATTCAAGCCACAAAAACTGATGAATCTCAGATCAGAAAGGACACAAAGTTCAGTCATGGTAAAACTCTTAATTGAGAACTTCAGTGTTCTTGTCACACCCCAAGAGGGTAGCTTTCCTTCTTTTTTCTTCATATCTCTTATTTTTTCACATAAGGGACTACTGTTTCATTGTTTTTCTGATCCCAATCTAATACGCCAAACATCACAGCCTCTTACACTGCACATCACAAAATTAAATCTTCGGGTTTACATACTGAAACACTCAACGAAATAAATCTGAATGCCCACTGCCCAGAACACCTTAAGGATTCTCTAACTAGCAGTTAGGTGGCTCTACAGTAATTAAATTTCTTAAGATCTGAATACACACGTTCATTTTACTCTCGCTTCCCTTCAGTGGTAAGGCTAAGTAGGCCTTTATTGTCCTTTTAAAAAAAAAAAAAGATAGTCTTTTCGATCATTAGGGCAGGCACACGAGTGTCACTTCTTGCATATATGAACCCCTCAACACCGAGGACCCCTCACCCCAGAGTCCCAGGGCAGGTAGAACACTGCCGGGGGTCCACGCGACCGGACCGGGCTGCCCAGCCCCGGCTCCTGGCTCTCCCCTTCCCGCCCCGAGTCAGCCCTTCCCACTCATCCCGAGGAGACGGTTCCGTCGCTACAAGCTCGGGACGGCCTGGCCACGCAGGCGGGTGCAGCCTCCTCCCTCGGGGTACCGGCTTGCGTCCGGCCGCCCAGCCCACCTCAGCTGGGCACCCCTCCCCCTCCCGATCCGCCCGAACCGAGCCGAGCCGACGGAGACCGCCTCCCGCCGGACTTCAGGCTCGCCGGTAGCTGGAACCGCCCGCCGCCACCCGCCCGCCAGTCCTCGAGGAGCCGCGGGACCCACCTCGAAGAGCTCGGCCGTCGTGGCCATGCCGGTCGTCTGAGAAGCTCGCCCCGCGGTGGAGGCCGTCTCCGCTTCACATGCTGCGCCTCAGCGGCGCGCTGCACACGTCTCCTCTGCCTGCGGGCTCTGGCTCCGGCCGCTGGCCGCCGCGAGCTCCCCAGATCCTCACACAGCCCAGGCGGGGCGAGAGAGCCGCCATGAAGCGAAGCCGCAGACGCCTGTCAGCTGCCTCCCGGCGCCGCCCGCGCCGCTCCCATTGTCACCGCCTCGCACGCCGGAAGTGGAGCTGCGCGCGCCCGCCCGGCCTAGCGGACCCAGGCGGGGGTGCGAGAAGAGCGCGAGGCTGGCGGACCGCGGAGGCGCTTGTTGCCCCAGCGAGTGAAGAGCCTTGAGCCTCGCGGGCCACCATCCCGGAAGTAGAAACTGGAGGAAGAAAGCACTGGGCTCCCAGCCCCTCAAGGTTCCTGCTGCGGGTTCTTAGAACTTTTTAAGACAAATCGACCTGGAGGGACTGAGATATTTTTATCACCTTACCGGAAAGAGCTACCTTCTCTGGTGAGCCCGAGCAGCGCCGGGTGAACGACAAGTCTTTTAAAGGTCGGCTCTGTTGCTCGGCGGCGTCCTGAATTTCTGCCATGATCTGACTGGGTGGCTTACCATGGCCCAGCGGGCGGTGTGGCTCATACGCCACGAACCAGGAACTTCGTTTGGTGGCACCGTCAGATTCTCCAGGTAATTCCAAGTCCAACTCCTCAGGGATGAAGACTACTAGGATGGGTAATGTAGCATAGTTTTGTGGTGCCACGACTAACTAGCTGAGTGACCTCTGGGCGAGTTACTTAACTCCCATATGGTATAACCTTTTCTTACAGTGTTGTCAGAAGTGATGAGTTGCTTGACACATATTGTTTTCTGTTACTAGTATAGTATTTTTAAAAACAGGTTCCCACTATGTAGCCCCTGGATGGCCTTGAATTCGCTAGGGAGACCAGGCAAGTCTCGAACTCAGAGATCCAAGTATTTTAAAGACTTGGACCATCATGCCCAGCCGTATTATTGTATCTTAAAAGGAATTCCGTCTGCTTAGGATTGCTACAGAAATGATGAGGAAGAAAAAAACTTACTAAGCACTAAACATGTGTCAGATTTTTCAACTTTTATTTGGCAAAGTTATTCCAGAATATTTACATTCATTTGTCTGAAAAAAAACCCTTGCCGCACAATTATTTTCATCTCAGTGTATATGATTGCTAGAAATCATCATAGTTTGCAGTTCCTAGTTACGCAAAAAGAAGGAAGTATGAAAAGTTAAATTACACTTACTTTTTTCTTAGGTGATGTAAGCGATCTGGTCCCATTTTAGAATTTGCCATATTTATCAAAATAGCTCTATGGGGAGGACTATACTGGAACTCTTAAATATGGAATGTAATCACGTATTTTAAAAAGTATTGGCCATTTGCGTTTTCTTTTTTGAGAACTCCATTCATTAGGGTTTTGTTTTGTTTTGTTTTTTAAGATAGGATCTCCCCATAGCCCCAGCTATCCTGGAACTCATTATGTAGACCAGGCTGGCCTGAATCTCACAAAGATCCCTCTACCTCTGCTTCCTGAGTGCTGGGGTGAAAGGCATGTTCTACCATGCCCTGCCATAGGCCAATTTTTAATTGGACGATTTGGGGTCGGGGAGGCTGGGTGTTTAGTTCCTGCAGTTCTTTATACTAGATATTCGTTTTGTCTGTATTATAGCTGGCAAAAATTTTCTCCCATTTGTAGCTGTCTCCTCACTCTGCTTACAATTTCCTTTGCTATATGGAAACTTCTTAATTTCATGTCACCCCATTTGTCAGTTCTTGGAGTTGCTTCCTGCTTTCAGCAGTAATTTTAAGAAGCCTCTTATTTTGTGTTTGTGTAGCTTTGTGTTCTTGTAGCACAGCACTAGCCAATAGAACTTTCTACATTGATAGAAAGGGGAAGGGTTCTAAATCTGTGCTAATATTATAAAACACCTGTGGGTGGTGTAACTGAGGAACAAGGTTGTTAGTTTTAAGTTTAAAAATCACACGTTATAGTGTCTACTGGATTGACATTGCAGACCTCAGCCATTGCTTCTCCTTGGTCTATAGTACTATATGGCTTTCCTCCCCCATATTCCTTAGTGATGGAGCCAACCTGCCTCTCCCCCTCAGAGCAGTGCTACAGTAGACATCCTCAAACAGGTCTTTAGGATATATCTATACCAAATTTGACTAAATGCTGCCAAACATTTAACTCCTCTGATGCTAACTGCACCCATAAACACATTCAGCAGAAATTAGTGAGGATTCTTACATCTGTTCTTTCCTGACTCTTACTCCAATTTTTGCTAACAAAGGGTGTCTAATTTTTATTTGTATTTCTTTATTAGTCTCTTGGATATCCTTTTCTGGGAATTATGCTTCTTTCTCAAAAATATCTTTTCATTTTATCTTTTTAAAAATTTTATTTTTCTTTGGTGTGTATGAGTGTATTGCCTGCATGTGTGTAAGTGCACCATGTCATGCAATACCCACAGAAGTCGGAAGAGGGCATCAGATCCCCTGAAACTGGAGTTAGGGATGGTTAGCCACCACGTGGGTGCTGAGAATTGAACTCAGGTCCTCTGCAAGAGTAGCCAGTGCTCTTAACCACTGAGCCATCTCTCCAGTCCTTCATTTCTTATCCTTTTAATTGTATGTTGTATTTAGGTCTTTAATCCATCTTCTTTATATTGGCAATAACTGAGGTTCTCATTTTGTTTTTCTTTATATTTCATGAGTTTCCTAACATAATCATATGAGCCCCATATCTTCTCTTCGTTGACTCAGTAAAGCTATTGATGTTTGCTGCATTCCTTCATATAAACATAGGTCTGTCTCAGTTCTATTACTTTGTCTTTCTTATGCCAATATTTCCTGTTTTTCTGTGTGTGTCTTCATAGTTTATCTTAACATTTTAATAGAGGTGAGACTTTGACTAATTGAAAAAATAAGTTATTTAAAGAAGTCATTCAGGGCTGGAGAGACGGCTCAGTGGTTAAAAATATGAACTGCTCTTGCAGAGGACCCTAGTTCCATTCTCAGGACCCATGTTGGTGACCCACAACCACCTCTAACTCCAACTCTAGGGGATTCAGCACCCTCTTCTGGACCCCATGGAGTCACATGCACATACCCACACATATACACATAATTTTAAAATATTTTTTTTTAAAAAGAAGTTGTGCTAGTTTTCAGAATGCTTTCCCCATTGTGCATATTATATATTTTAGAAAGCACATTTAGGTGTGTTTGGGTGAGCTTCTTTACATCTGTATGAAGGTAGCAAGTTGGGTTTACATAATTCATCTATCTGTCATTTTAACCTACTCTTGAACAAATTAGTAAAGTTGTGTTATTTTCAGATTTCTAACCACTTGGAACTGATATTAAGGCTAAGTAGATCTGCATTAACATATGTCGTGTAACTTTTCATGGGAAGTTATAAAGAAACTTGTTGGGATTAAAGTTGTTAATCCCAGATTTACAGGGTAGCAGCAGACCAAAGGATTCTGTCCAGGTTGCGCTTGGCAAACCAATGTGCTTATTGGGGCTACTTAAGGGAGCATGGGTGACTCACAGGCAGGTAGACCACCTAAAAATCCCTCCCTAGTCAATTGTTTACCTCCTGTCTGGTAGCAGTTGAAATCTTGGGAAGGGGAAAGGCCTTGAGAGATTCCTGTCAAGGTCTCCTATGGGTCAGGACAGTGACTATGCTTCAACCCAGAGGAAACAGCCACACCACTGCATATTGTCTACATATATGCCAAAATATAACAGCTCTCATTTAAGATTTAAGAAAGCAAATGATTTTAACACAACAAAATTTGGTTCTGGTTTAAATTTGACTCAAAATTAGATTTCTGGTTTAGATATTTGCTGTCTGGATGGAAATAATTTCAGCTGAGTGCAGTTCAGGTTGGTGCTATGCCCATAGCTGTAGAGTCGTTTAGAGCTTGACTCCTGTCTTGGAAGGAAAAACTAGATTAATTTAAAATGACAGACAAATTCATTCAACAAAATATTCAGTACATATTGAGGCATTGTTTAAGGTCCCGGATAGGTTCTTATCTTTACAGTCAAGTGTGAGATTTTTATGCATAAGAATTTTATCCTCCAGGTAACTAGAGAATAAGATAGGTCTCTAATGGTGTGCTGGCTGATAGGACACTAACGGTGTGCTAGCTGATTCCTTCCCTTTCTCAGTGAGAAAAGCACATCAGAATTTAACTGAGGGTGATCCACTCATAATTGATAACTTTTAATGCATTTTTAAATATTATTTTTATGTGTTTGAGTTGTTTTTGTTTGTTTGTTTGTTTGTTTTTTGGTTGTTAGCCTTAGCCTTTAACAGCTGCGCTATCTGTCTAGCGTTTATATGCGTGTATGCAAGTGCACCCCTGTTGTGTATTGCTCACAGAGGCCAGAAGAGGGTGTCAGAGCCCCTGGAACTGGCTTTACAGACAGTTGTTATTCACCATGTGGGTGCTAGGAATCAAACCCAGTTCTCTGGAAAAATGGCAAATATTCTTAAGTGCTGAGCCATCTCTCTAGTCCCAACATTATTTTTTAGTTATTAGCAAACATTAGCATCTTAATAATGAAAACATTATTGTGAAAATAGTGGAATACTGGCTAAGTTGTTACTAGTCTTTTGTATGTTTTTTATGGTAGAGATTGAACCCAGGGCTTCATGCATGCAAAGTACATGCTCTACCACTGATGACACTTGATCTCTCATTTATTTTAAAAATAAGAAAATAGAGTCAGCTGATTTTAAAAGTTCGGTCTAGAGAGATGACTCAGTAGTTAAGAGCACTGGCTGCACTTGCAGAGGACCTGGGTTCAATTCCCAATAGCCACATGGCAGCTAACAACCATCTATAACTCCAGTTCCAGGGCATCCGATGCTCTCTTCTGGCTTCTGTGGGCGTTGCACATACATGATGCACTTGCATGCATAATGCATGCAGGCAAAATACTCGTATACATAAAGTAAAAATAAATCAAAAAAATTTTGAAGTGTAGCTGATGGGTAATTTTATTCTGGTTTTAAGTAGAAGGGAAAGGAATAAAGAGAAGTCATTTGTTGAAACTCATAAAAATGTGATTAGGAGGTGGGGATTTACATCTGGGGTAGAGTACTTACTGTGAGACCTTGGGTACAGCACTGGAGATAATGAAGTGGTGGATGTGATTAACAGATTTTGATCAATGACTGAAAGTATCTAAATGTCTTCTATTCTGTTGGGAAGACAGGAATAAATTAGTAAATTACCATTCCCCCCAGAGCATTCAAACCATAAAGGATTAATTAGATTTTCTTCTTATTGTCTCAGAATATCTTCCAAGGCTTATCCAGAGAGAAGCCATTATTACTAAAATGATGTTCCATATTTTATAAGGGTTGAGAGGAAGATTTGGGGAATGTTATTCACTATTAGTATAATAGAATATTCTTCTCAAAATTGTATCATCTCAGCTGGTGGATCCAAACTTTAGATGGTTAAGTTAGACCACTTCTTTGGTTCTAATCTACTAAGATGGGAATTTTTTTTAATTCTACATAACTAGAATGGTCTAAGTATGTATTCTTTGCCTATTATATTACTTGTCTTGTTCCAACAAAATACCTGACAAAAGCAACTGAAGGAAGGAAGGGTTTATTTTGGCTCAGAGTTTTGAGAGTACAGGCCCGTATGATTGGGAAGTCAGGACTGCAGGAACTGGAGGCATCTGGCCACGTTGCATCCAGTCAGGAAGCAGAGAGCAATGACTGCTACCACTCAGCTCCCTTTCTCCCTTTTAGTCAGCCTAGCACCCCAGCCCATGGAATGGGGCCATCCATGTTTAGTGAGGGTCTTCCAACCTCAACCTAATCTAGAAAGTCCACAGACATGCCCAGAGTTTTTTTTCCAAAATTATTTTAAATCCCATCAAATTGATAATTAGGATTAATGTGACATTTACCACAAGGGAATTTGAGTGGCTGGAAAAATAAGAAGTTTGCACTAAGATCATGTGCTCTACCTATTTAAAAAACTAACTAAATTGAATTTATCATTTTCAGTAACACATGATCTTATCATTTGAAATAACACGCCAGATATGAAGCAGTTACTGTAATGGGAAGTGAATGTGTAAGATGATGATTTGGGGTTGTCTTTGGTGGGTGTGGGTGTGTATTTGTTCAGTGTTATATGTTTTTTTGTTACTACTATTTACCTTGTGTTTTATGATTTTTTTCATTTGCTCCTTTTGGATTTTACTTGGAAGGAGTCATTTTAATGTTTCTGTTTCCCTAATGCAGACGATACCCTACTGTTGAAAAGCGAGCCAAAGTCTTCAATGGATCGAGTTACGTGCCTGTTCCTGAAGATGGTCCCTTCCTTAAAGCACTACTCTCTGAACTTAGATTATTGGGTGATGATAAGGACTTCGTAGAGAGTCGTGATAGTTGTTCACACATCAATAAAACATCTGTCTACGGGCTATTAGTAGGAGGTGAAGAACTCTGGCCAGTTGTTGCTTTTCTGAGGAACGACATGATACATGCTAGTGTTCCACTAGTTGAACAAACTCTCTCCCCTCGTCCACCACTAATTAGCATTAGTGGAATTTCACAAGGCTTGGAACTTCTTTTTGGGATACAGGATTTTCTTTACTCAGGTCAAAAAAATGACACTGAGCTAAATGCAAAACTGAGTCAGTTGCCTGATTTACTTCTGCAGGCTTGTCCACTTGGTACTTTACTGGATGCTAACCTGCAGAATTCACTGGATAGTATTAATTTTGCTTCAGTGACTCAGCCACAAAAACAGCCAGCCTGGAAAGTCGGAACATACAAAGGAAAACCACAGATTTCTATTTCTATCACTGAGAAGGTAAAATCCATGCAATATGGTAAACAGGATATAGCAGATACATGGCAGGTTGTTGGAACAGTCACTTGTAAGGTGAGATTTTCTCCAGTATTTTCTTTGTTATGCTATTTAACATCGAAGAACAGTACATTTTGCAAGTTGTGTTTTACATTTTTAAGTGATATTCATAGTTGTGATCTTTAGCAGCAGTCATGAAATTTTATGTTTCTGTATTAATTACTATATAATGAATTGTCCCATTACTCTAAAATAAACATTATATCCTTAGTTTTTGTGTGTCAGAAATTCAGAAGCAGTTTAGCTGGGAGCCTCCAGTATAGAAACTCAAGAGATCATAGTCAGGATTTTGGTTGGGGCTGTTGTCATCTGAAAATTTGACTGGGGCTGGGAAATCTGCTTGTAGCATGACTCAGATGGCTGGCAAGTTGGTACTAGTTACTGGAGGGAGGCCTCAGTTCTGTTCCACATGACCTCTCTATAGGCTGCTTAGGTATCTTCACAATCTTGGTAACTGGCTTCCCTCAGATCAAATTGTGTGCGTGTGTGTGTGTGTGTGTGTGTGTGTGAGAGAGAGAGAGAGAGAGATTGAGGGCTGTTGTACTACTTATTCTGAAAAGTCAGGTGGCACCACTTTTGTATTCGTTTGTTAGAAGCAAAGCAAATCACTAAGTCTGGTCACATTGAAGAGTTGTAGATTTAGGTCCACCTTTTGAAAAGAGTTGTATCAGAGAATTTGTGAATATATTTTATAAGTTTTTATCTGTTAAATTTTGGTCATGATCAAAATGCATTCCAATTATTCATTCTATTAGGAAGAACTACTGTAAGCAGCTCTACAAGCATGGACTATATCATTCATAACTCTTAAAGTAATTGAGTCCTTTTTTTTTTCTCATAAGTTCAGTGAAATAAAATGTAGTAAGAGTCACTATTTCTTTGTTCATCCTGGATGTTATATATAACATAATGCTAAATGTGTTAGTTACTTTTCTGTTGCTATGGTAGAAACGCTGACCAAAGCAATTTATAAAAGGAAGAGTTTAGTCAAGCTTATGGTTCCAAAGGAGCAAGCGTCCATCAGGGCAGGGCAGCATGGCTGGCAGAGGTGGCTGGAGGAGGAGTGGAAGCTAGGCTCTATATCTTCAATCAGGCACAGGAAGCAAGAGAGATCTGTCAAGGCTTAAGAACTCTCTAAGCCCGCCCCCCGTGACATGCTTCCTCCAGCATAGCCACACTTTCTGAGACCTCCCCAAACAGCGCCACCAACTGGGGACAAAATGTCCAAATACTTGGAGCCTATGGGGGATATTCTCATTCAAACCATCACACTAAACATGATGTGTAAATGTCTGTTCATTCATCATATGACCTTAGTTTATTGCTTGCAGAATTGTAGATTGATTCTTATTAGTCTGGGCATAAATTGCCGTGATAGAGAACATTTATTCTTTTAAAATGGGGGAGGAGCAAAATGGCTTACCCTTGTAAAGGCACTTTTCACCAAGCCTGACAACCTGAGTTCAGGTTCCATATGATAGAAACAGAGAACTGTCCCCCACAAGTTGTCCTTGCACCTCTACACATACACCCACAGACAATAAAATAAATGTAATTTTTTTTTCTAGATATGGTGGTATATATCTTTAATCCCAGCAGGAAGAGGCAGGTGGATCTCTGTGATCTTGAAGCCAGCCTTGTCTACATAGTGAGTTTCAGACCAACTAGGGCTATACAGTGAGACCTTCTCTCAAAAAATAGAAAAGAACTTTAATTTTTTTTTTTTAATTTAAAAATGGGAAGCTGGACATGGTGACACGTGCCTTTAATCCTAGCATTCGGGAGGCAGAGGTAGGTTGGTCTCTGTGAGATCAAGGCCAGCCTGGTCTGCATAGCAAGTTACAAACCCTTGGGTTTGGTTCCCAGCACCCAAATGGCAGTTGACAACTGTCCTAAACTCCAGCTCCAGGGGATCCAGTGTCCCCTTCTGTCTTAGACATGTACTAGGTGCACTTTTATACATATAGGCAAAACATTCATGCATATAAATAAGTCAAACATTTGAAAAAAATTTAAAGATTATATATGGATGTTCTGATGGTTAGTCAAGCATTTTTAAGTGTTTTATGAGCTTAGTATTTAAAGGAGTTTTATTATGAAACCCATCCTATATGGGCATAGATAACATGTAACAGAAAACCCAGTTAATTAAATCCAAGTGGAGGGGTTTCAATTCTACCCAGTGGTAGAAGGCTTCCCTTACATGTGAGAGGTCTTGGGTTCAATCGTTACATGAAAAGAAAAAAAGAAGCCACTGGACTAAAGTTCTAATTTATACCTCTAATTTTCCTGTGTCCTTGAAAAGTCACATAGCTTTATAAATCTTATATCAGTTTTAAAAAATATTATTTTTATTTTATGTGTGTGAGTGTTTTGTCTGCATGCATGTAAGTGCATTATGTGCATGCATTGCCCGCAGAGGTCAGAAGGAGAGGGTCAGATTCCCTGGAACTGGAGTTACAGATAGTTGTTAGCCACCATGTGGGCACTGGGAATTAAACTACCAGGTGCTCTGAAAGAACAGCAAGTGTTCTTATTTGCTGAACCATCTCTCCAGCCCGTCTTATATCGTTTTTAAATGAGATTAGTAAGCCCTTAAATGTCTTCTGTTTCATAATTCCTAGTTTTAAGGTCCAGATTTGCATATGCCAGAGTGGCTTAAAGGAGAGAACACATTCTTTCTAGAATGGCTGTCCTCTTCCTGGATTTATAGTATTGTAAGTGAATAATTGGTGGGAATTTATTAGAAGTTTCCAAATGGTACTGTTTCTTTGACTGCATTATGAATGTTACACTGCTAAGGAAAATTTTAATAAACAAATTGTATTTTAAATTTTAATATTATTTGCTATCAAATGTTTTCTTATTTTATTATCTCCATAAATACCAAAAAACACTATTTATTCTTACTAATTTACATATATAATGTAGCCAGGGGTTTAAGTGTTGAAACACATTATTTTTAAGTTCTTTACTAGGAATTTTTGTCATTTTAATTTGCAAATATGATTAGTATTCTTGTAATTGTCACTAAAATAAGACCTTTGCATAAGGTACCGATTGAACCTTTTACTATTCATAATGCCTGCCTACTCCCTAAGTACTTAACATGTGTAAGAGATACAGATGAATTCACAGGTGTTGAATGGTAGATAAAACATTAAAAAGTGAAACATTTCATATTAGTATCAAAAAAATAAGGTTTCATTAATAGAAAAGGTATAAGCTCTACAAGCATTTGGTTATTATCTCCCGTGCACAGAAGGCACTACAAATAGGAAGAACAGCTCTTGCTTTGAAAGAACTTAAAGCTGCAAAAGGGAAACAAATAGAATCACAAGTTACACGTTGGTGGTAGGTAGACAGTGCATGGTGCAGATTGTAGGTAGTGTATCTAGAGCTAAGCATGTTATCTGTTGATTTCTACTCTTAAATATCTTATAGGTCTGACTAAACAGATCCATATACTAAGTGTATATGGATCAAAAAACTTGTTTGAGCCAATGCTTTAAGAAGTAAACATCAGGGCTGGAGAGATGGCTTAGCAGTTAAGAGCACTGACTGCTCTTGCAGAGGACCTGGATTGGATTCCCAGCACCCACATGGTGGTTAATAACCATGTGTAACTTGGATCTGATACCTTCTGTCCTCCGCAGGTATTGCACAACACACATGCAGATAGTACACTCATACACATAAAATAAAAATAATAAATATTTTTTTTTAAAAAAGAAGTAAATGTCAGGACTAGAATCATGGCTCAGCTGTTAAAAGCACTTGCCAAAGACCCAAGTTCAGTTCCCAGCACCCACATTGGGTGTTTCTCAAGTACAAGAGGAGCTGGGGAAATAAAAGTGTGTGCTTTTGGTTGCAGCTTTAGAAAAATAAGACACTTAAAACTTTTTTCTGGAATGTAGAGTCAGTAGAGAAACCAAGTTCACAGGGTAGTCCGAAAAGTGCCAGTTCAGTCTGCTATAACCTCAAAATGGGGATTTAAGGAGAGGTCTGCAAATGGGCTACATCTGAGCTATGATAGCCTTAACATAGGAACTCAGGAAGAGGTCTCTGGAACTGTCACCCCAGCCTTCCATGACCACCCAGTAGTAATGACTTCTCTTCCAAACCTCTCTGTTTGCCTCCCATTGGTAAACTTTGCCAACTCACATAAGGAAGAAGATTCTGCACCTCTGCATGGCAGAAGTAGGCTGTGGGTATGACAGTACAAAGTGTATGTAAGGCTTACACTGAGCACCAAATGAGCCAGATGTGAAGAGTGAAAGACTTTATTTTTACAAACTTTTTTAATATTTATTTGTATGAAACAATGCTGTGGGCTCACATGCCACAGTGCACATGTGGGCATCAAAGGACAACTTACAGGAGTTGGTTCTCTCCTATCATGTGAGTCCTGGGGATCAAATCATCAGGCTTGACTGCAAGTACCTTTACCCACAGAGCCATCTCACCAGCCCAAGAAAGACTTTATAGGGAGTAAACATAGATGAAAAGACTAGCACATGCCAAGGTGCATATGGAAGTATAAGACAGTATGAATTGGGGCTGAAGAGATAGCTCAGTGGTTAAGAGCACTGGCTGCTCTTGCAGAAGACCGAGGTTCAAATCCCAGCACCCACATGGCAGCTAACAACTTGTCCATAACTCCAGTTCCAGTGACTAATATAGTATTCTCTCTGTTCACTGGCCTACATGTCTAATAGTATATCAAATCGTTACTCAGAAAGCAGGAAGCAAAGAATAATGCCTAGAAAGAAAGTCAGTTAATACTTTTATTCAGAAAAGTCTCAGAAGCTGCATGTCTTAGAGAGCTTGGTTATACTAGTTTCTGTTTGTCTTACAGTGTGACTTAGAAGGAATCATGCCAAATGTTACCATCAGCTTGAATCTCCCCACAAATGGATCTCCACTTCAAGATATTCTCGTTCATCCTTGTGTGACTTCTCTTGATTCTGCCATTCTGACTTCTAGTAGCATTGACACAGTGGATGATTCTGCATTTAGTGGGCCTTACAAATTCCCATTCACTCCACCTTTAGAGTCATTCAACCTATGCTACTACACATCCCAGGTAAACCATCTTGAAATAATTGGGTCTTTTCATGAGTTATTTACAAGATATGAAGGCAAAAGTTCAATCTTTGAATAGGCTACCTCTTACCTATGATGTCTGTAAGAACGATAATTTTATTGTTATTATTATTAGTCTTTTTGAGGCAGGGTCACCTTGTAACCACAGCTGGCCTGGCCTGGAACTTGCTATGTACCCCAGGCTTGCCTCAATCTCACAGAGTTCCACCTGCCTCTCCTTATTTTATGAGTGTTTTGCCTACATGTATTTAAGTACACCTGTGAGTGTAGTACACACAGAGACCAGAAGAGGGTGTCAGATCCCCTGGAACTGGCATTATGGATGGTTGCTAGCCACCATGTGGGTGTTGGGAACCACACCTGGGTCCTCTGCAAGAACAGCTTCTTAATTACTGTATCACTTCTCCAGCTCCAGGAGCATTAATGAAGTTTAGCGTTAGTGAAGTTTTGGTGGGGAAGGGAGTTGTTGTTTCCTCAGTTAGGAATCCAAGGTCATAGGATAGACCCTGGTATGCTTTAGTCATGATTATAAACATAAGAAATG
Organism: Nannospalax galili; assembly: GCF_000622305.1. Lineage (NCBI taxonomy): Eukaryota > Metazoa > Chordata > Mammalia > Rodentia > Spalacidae > Nannospalax > Nannospalax galili. Next base: position 4,452,208 of record NW_008343385.1, on the reverse strand, counting down.
AGCCCAGGAAATCTTAATTAATAAATATATAATAATAGTAGTAGCTATTTATACTTCCTGAATGAGTGCTGTGTGTCAGACATTGTCTAGGTATTTTACATGTGTTTTTCTAGTACTTTCCACAAATCTTAAGATAGATATTATCCCCATTTTATAGATGAGAAAAATCTCAGAGAAGTTAAGTGGTGTGACTTGCACAAGATCCTATGACAAATGACCGAGACTGAATTTGAACCAGAGTTTCCATATTCCCAAAATCTAACATGTTTGGTACTACATCATTTGTCTCTTGTCATAGTTATTAATCAGTATATGAGATGGTCCTGTCCAAGCTAGACTAATTTATTTTGAGAGTCAACAGGCATTCTCATTATCATTCAAGAATAATGATGATAATGATAATGATCCAGGCTACTTGAGAATTAGAACTAGACAGTTAAAATTCTGTGCACTGAAAGTTGGCATTGTCTCATCTCTGCTTCTCAATCGTAAGAGACTCTCTGTTTCTTACTTCAAATGCACCAGTCAGATGATTAGTTTACAGCAGCATACAGATTATTTTCCCCTCAGTCAGTTGTTGATGGCCAATCAGGTCAGCTACTCTTAAGCTAGGGGGTTAGAAAAGGAGAAACAGTACAGTCACAGAAGGAACTGTGGGCAGAGGAGCAAGTGATCAGTATGTACAGAATGTGACCTGTGCTGCAGTTCAGAGAATTTGGAGGAGGGGAACATGGAGGAGCAAAAGTGGGACCAAGAATATATTATAAAGTACCTTTCTCATCTCTGGGAACAGAGAGAGGTAGAAGAATCTGCCCTTAGGATGAATACAGATCCACCATTGCTATTATCACAAGGCGGAGTAACTGTAGTCATTAAAGGCATATCTATCTATGATGTATGTGATGATTATATAGTATGCAGCATATGTGTATACAATGCATACATGTATACAAAGTAATATATAATAAATACTGTGTATTACTAGGAGGCTTTTTTTTTCCTGTCACCATTTCTATTTTAGCCACACTAATTAACCTGAGAATTATATTAAAATTTATGTTTGTTTCCAGGTCCCTGTCCCTCCAATACTGGGTTTTTATCAAATGAAAGAAGAAGAAGTACAACTAAAAATAACAGTCAATTTAAAACTTCATGAAAGTGTGAAAAATAATTTTGAATTCTGTGAAGCTCATATACCCTTTTATAATAGGTAGGAATAAATAATATGTCACTATGACTGCTGTTCTCCCTAATATATTCCTACTGCCTCACAATAAAGTGTCATTATTTACTGTATTTTCTAAATCTAAATAATTTTGTTACTCAAATGAATACTGATATTTTTTAATTTTTATTGTTTTTATTTTATGTGTATGCGTGTATTGCCTGCATGTAGATAGTGCACCCATGTCATGCAATGCATGAGGAGGTCAGAAAAGACTGTTGGATCCCCTGGGACTGGAGTTACAGACAGTTGTTAGCTGCCGTATGGGTCCTGGGATTTGAACCCGGGTCTTCTGCAAGAACAACCAGTGTTCTTAACTGCTGAGCCTTCTCTCCAGTCCCATGAATACTGATTTTTAACCAAAACATAGTCGTGAAAAAAATTATGTACTTTTAAATGTTATGTCATTTTTCCAGTTTATCTTGCTAATAAGTCATAAACCTCAGGCAATCTAATTTCCTTAGGGATCACTTTTCCACTGACTTTATTTCTATCAGCTTCTCAGAAGTATATATACAAGTTAATCTTAACTATCAACAACCTGGCAAATTAACCAAGTATGTCATAAAATCACTTTCTAATCATTTCTACTTTTAGATTTATTCTTCAGTGTAGTTCTTTACAAAGTATAAATATATAATAAAATCATAGCTTAATGTTGCACTAACCTATGTAACTATAAATACAGTCTATAGTTTTAAAATTGTTTTAGAGTATTAATAAAATGTATGTCATTACTGTAAATGTTTATGTGGCTTCTGGTATTTTCTAGATCTGTGTTCATTATTCATTCTTTCTGCAAACCAGAATGTAGACCTGCTTTAGCTGTCCCTATATTAAGTAACAGTAACAAGATTTGTTTCTCTAAACTTATTTTCTGAGGTTTTTTTTTTTTTTTCTTTTTTATTTGTTTCTTTTTTAAAGAGGTCCAATTACCCATTTGGAATACAAAGTTAGTTTTGGCCAACTTGAGGTATTTCGAGAGAAAAGTCTATTGGTCTGGATTATTGGTGAGCAAGGTTTTATTTCTTAATTTTTTCTATTTGCTGTAGAAAAATCTTCTATTTTAGAATAATTGATTGTTGTGTTCATGTTTTCAGGACAGAAATTCCCCAAATCAATGGAAATCAGTTTTTCTGGAACTATAACTTTTGGAGCCAAGGGCCATAATAAACAGCCATTTGATCACATTTGTATTGGAAATACAGCATATGTAAAGGTAAATCTATGAATCACTACATTAGAATCTCATTCCTTTAGTTCTAATTTATATAGTTGATTTTTAGTACTTTCTAGCAATTTTTAAAAATTCTGTGCTCTTTGTCTAGCAAAGTGTCCTTTAAAAAAAATTGTTTGATTCTTTTGCTTATTACTAGTTGGGAGTGGGAGAGACCAGTTTGCAGGTGGGGATGTCCCATGGCATTTGGAGACCAGAGGACAACTTGTGGGAGTAGGTTATTTCCATCCTGCTGGTCCCAGGGATCAAATTTCAAGTTCTCAGTCTTAGTAGCAAGTGTCCTTACCCTCTGAGCTGTCTCTCTGGCCTTGGTTTTGTTTTAAGACAGGGTCTTTGTAGCCCAAACTGATTTCCCAATTCCTATGTAACCCAGGCTGGCCTTGAACTTACAAGCCTTTCCTGAGTGCTAGAATTACAAGGATGTATCATCATACCTGACCAGTACTTGTCATTTTTCTATTTCACTAAATACTTCAATTTTAAGAGTATAGGTTATAGGTTAATTATAATCTAAACATTCCAGTTGAAAATCACTCAACTCTTAGCAGGTTTGAGATTTGTGTACAAAAATAAGATACAGTCTTTGAGCTCTAGGGATTTTTCAATAATGCACTTTAGTGATTTATCAATACTAACTGCTTTTGGTGTCTCAAAGAAAAAGTGAGCACTTCTGGCCAAAGGAAGCTTTGAGGGCTAGGTAAGGATGAAGTTTTATCTAAAAAAAAAAATGACAGAAGGACCAGTGAGATGGTTTGGCAGGTAAAAGCACTTGCTGCACAAGCTTGACAAACGTCGAGTTCGATCCTCAGAATCTCCTGTGGAAGGAGCTATCTGACTCTCCAAAGTTGTCCTGTAACCTCCACATGTGTGCTATAACACACACATACATACAAATAATAAACACATTTTTTTTATATGAGAGTGAAAAAAGGTAAACAAGGCACACATAGAAGCCAGTGCTAGAAACAGAGGGTTTCAATAAGGACAAATCTTTCAGGTATGGGATTTAGGGGCCTTGAACTTTTATTCCTTTGGTAGTATTTTTCAAGAAGAGGAATGTTCTTTCACAAAATGGTTACTTGATGAGTGTTAGCATACAGTGGATATGAAGGACATGAGTGATAGCAGAGACATTGAGAGTTGAGTCTCATTCATTCATTGTTTTATCCCCAACATCTGGTTCAGTGCTTAGCACAAAAATATGTACTGATTAAATGAATACACTTGAACAGAAAGTACTGATATGCAGAAAGTTGAGAAAGAGTGATAGCAGCATATCACAGTGTAAGTGTCCAGCCGGTAGCTAAGAACCTAGAGCTTGATTTACAGAGAGATCCCTGTGTATAAGGATTGGGAAGTAGCCACAGAGAAGAAAAAGTTGAGGCAGTGAAAATGAATAACAAGAATGACAAGAGAAAATAGGGGAAAGATTCAGAAGAATCAGTATGAGAAATTGAAGAAAGGCCACAGAAAAATAGAATGCTGTCTGAGAAGTCAAAGATGAGATAGAAATCATCCATAAAGGCAGTGAGAGGAAGTGGCAGTGAGGGTAGAAGTACCCTGCCAAGAATTCATTTGTTTCTACGTCAGCTTTAACTGTTTCTGCTGTCTTCACTTTAAGGATTATTACAAAAATTTCTCTTTTTTTTCAGGAAAAAAATATGAAATGTTACCACATTGTACACCACAAAGGATAGTTACTAGAATTTTTCTGTTCTCTTCTTTCACTTAACCAGTTCTAATTTGATATAAAATAATACATATTTGTAGTCATTGAATGAATTCAAAGTGGCTTGTTTTTTGTGTTTTGGTTTTTTAAGACAGGGTCTCCTGTAGCTCCAGCTGGTCTAGAACTCCCTATGTAGACCAGGCTGGCCTTGATCTCACAGAGATCCACCTACCTCTGCCACCACACCAGCTGGATTCAAAGTGTTTTATGTTATACTGGTTGTGTGGAAGTCAGCCTTGCAGCATGCAGGCTTCCAGCATGCTGTTATATAACAGAGAAGCACAAGCCCTTTGCTTTCAAATTCCATGAGCTGCAATGGGAAAAGGTTGTTACAATCTGACAATTAGTATTAGAAAAATGTATGTGGTTTGGGAGTAACTTGGAGGTGGAGGACTTGCCTATTAAGTGCAAGACCCTTGACTTGGTCGACAATGCTGGGAAAGAAAAGGGTTGAAAAGATAGCAGGATCCTCCAGAATGGGGTGTTTACAGCAGAGACCAGGAGACCAGGAGAACACAGCGAAAGGAAACTGGAAAGCACTAATCCTCACTGTGTTACGGCATAGTGTAACTAGCATTTACAGTGACAGCCGTACATCATCAATGAAATCAGGAATTATGTGTTACGTTTCTAGATGAGCAAAGGGATGACATCTAAGCTCAGTTCTATAGAAGTTAAATTTCATTTATCTGAAAAACTACGTAGAGCAGGCCGTTTTCCACAAGCATGAGATAAACTGATGTTTCCGCTATTGTCACTGCATTTTTGTGCTTCATTAAAAAGCATGTACATTCAAACATATAAAGAATTGTGCTCTAACATGTGTCACAAACAGTGCTAGGAAGTAAAGAATATGCCTTCTATAAGGAAGCATAGCAGAAGGAGCATCACCTTTTTATAGTTGGCCAATTCTGAGTTGAGGTGCCAGCTCTGCTGTTCACAGGGTTAGAATGACTTCACTGTGTGCCTCACAGTCCACACTGGTCAGGTACTCAGATTGTGTTAAAAGCATTTCATAATGGCAGCTTACAAAGACATGGACCTAGTGCAAAGTGGGGAAAGTGTGTGGATTTATATGTGTACACTATAATCGTAGTTTCATGTTTGTGATTTTTATTGTCTAAACTATTGATAAAGCTATAAAATTTGTCAAGGGGAAAAATGTGGCCATTCTTACCAAATAATCACCTCAATTTGGTACATTTCTCCTTTTTCTAGCTTCATTTTAGGATCTCAGATTACACACTCACTGGATGTTACGCGGATCAGCATTCAGTTCAAGTATTTGCATCAGGAAAACCAAAAATAAGTGCACGTAAGTTATACAGATTCAAACTAAATGGCATTGAAATGGTGCTGTGTCATCAGTAATTAAGGTAAAATTAAAATAAAAATTGTGGTTGAAATGAAAATGGGTGAATGATCCCATTTTATAAAAATTTCTATAGCTTGATCTACTCCCGTAATAACCGTTTGTGACTTTGCATTGTCCTCTGTCTTCTCCTGTTTAAAAAGTGGCCTCAATGAGCAAGGGTCCAATAGGTATGAGCATTAGTACAGAGTTGGACTTGCTTTGCTCTGGTTCTATTAGACTCTTAGTTGGGGACCGTTCACAGGAGCTTTATTTACCTTAGGATTTTTATGAAGTTTAAATATAATTACATTCATTGAGCATCTAGCAGGATGCTTTAAAGTACAGATTCAATAAATATGCTTGTTACTTAAAATTTAAGGACTTTTAGCAAATTTTATGATCAGTAGACATTTAGGCCCTTCTGTAGTCTACCAGTGAACAGACAATACAAAGATGATTCCATGCCCTTGTTGAGTTTATTTATTGGTTGTAAAATGTGTGTGTGTGTGTGTGTGTGTGTGTGCATGATCTACTGTGAAAATATGCATCTGTGTTTTATATTAATATAAAGGAAACAAAAGCAAAATTCAGAATTATTTAATTCAGTTTAAATACCTATAGGTGGCATAGAAAAGTAGCTAGTAACTGTGCGAGGTAGTATACGCCTTTAATCCCAGCACTTGTAGGCAGAGGCAGGTGACTCTGTGAGATTGAGGCCAGCCTGGTCTACATAGTGAGTTCTAGGGAAGCTGGGACTACAGGGAGACCCTGTCTGAAAAAAAAAGGAAAAGGGGGGTGGGGTGGAGGGAAGTAGCTAGAATGAGTAGCTAAAGTTAGAACAAGTTTTCTCTCATTCATTGAGGAGAATAACACCCTTATATATTTAGATAAGAATAATCCTAATTTATAAAAATTCTTCTTATACTTAGGTAAGTCTTTTTATTTGTTTGCTTTTTGTTTTGGCAGTACTTGGGATCAAACTCAGGGCCTCATGCATTCTAGGCAAGTGCTCTAGCACTGAGCTACATCCCTAGCCTCAGTCATGTTTCCTAAGCTAAGGATTAAGGTTTCTAAAATTGGAAGGATAGGGCAATATTCTGTACTTCAAGTAAAGCTTTCAATGCTTCAAAAGAAGTAGAGAATTCTTAACTGCAGAATTCCAAGCAATTTCTTATGAATAGCAGTAATTCTGTGTAGTGTAAGCAGAGTAAGACATTATTTTTTCTTTTTTATTGAATTTTTTCAATTTTCATACAAAATAATTTGATGGTATTTAGATCCCCTCCTCTATCTGCCCATCTCCCCTTATTGCCATGTACTCTATTTTATATGTATATACATATATATGTGTATATACATATAAAATAGACATATATGTATGACATAATAATATATATGTCTATATAATAGACATATATATAATAGACATAAGGCCTGTGGAGTCTTAATTTGTGTCTTCAAATGTCCTTCAGTGTGGGTTCATACAGTGGAGACTGGTTAACCTACCAAGAGTTCCATGCTTGAAAGAGACTGTCTCTGCCCCTCCCAGCAGTCATCTGTTGCCATAGTTTCCTTAGGTGAGATTGGAGTTTCTTACTCCCTTCCGCGTATCTATGCTGGGATTTTTTTTTTGCCTGGTTTGAGCTTGTATGGGACTTGTGCATGATTTCACCATTGCTATGAATTCATATAAGTAACTGACCAGCTGTCTTGAAAACTGTTTGTGATCATCCACCAGCTCTGGCTCTTGTAATCTTTGTACTCCCTCTTCTGCAATGATTCCTTAGTCTTGAGGGGGACAGAAGTTTGATATAGGTAAGATAGTGTTTTTTACTTCTGTATTTTCCCTATTTTTTTCTCTCAGCAGTCTTTTTCTGTTTTTAAATGAATTTGTGGCATATTCATAGTGAATACATTCTTTCATGAAAGCATAATATTGAAGTCTTTTTTTTTTTTATGTGTATGAGTGTTTAGTGTGCATGTGTGCAAAGTGTACCCATGTCTTGCAGAGCCTGCAGTGGCCAGAAAAAAGCATCTGATCCCCAAGCACTGGAGTTACAGACAGTTCTTAGCCACATGTGAGTGCTGGGAGTTGAACCTGGGTCCTCTGCAAGAGCAGCCCATGCTCTTAACTGCTGAGCCATCTCTCCAGCCCTGAACATTTTGTCTAAATACAAATAAGTGAATATTTTAGATAATCTATAGGAAATGTTCTCTCTGATGTGGTAACTAAAATATATCTAAGTATTTTATTAATATTAACTAAACATAATTTCCAGAGAGCATAATTTAATAAAGGGTTGGGGTTTCTTACCCACTTCTCCATGTCTGTGCTGGGATTTTGTCTAATTTGAGCTTGCATGGGACTATGCTTGCTGTCTCAATTGCTGTGAGTTCATATGAGTAACTGATCCACTGGAAAACTCTTTCTTTGTGATCATAACCCCCTGGCTCTTAAAATCTTTTCACTTCCTCTGCAGTGATCCCTGAGCCTCGGAAGGCAGAGCTTTGAGATAGCTGTCCTATTCAGGGATAAGTACTCTGCAGCCTCTTTTTCTCTGCACGTTGGCTAACTGTGGGTATTTTCTTTTATTTTGAGACACGGTCTCAAGGCCTAGACTGGCCTCCAATTCAACATATTCCTGCCTCAGCCTCCCAAGTGCTAAAGTGATAGGTACCTGCCTAGTTTCTGATGACTCCTAATACAAAATACATTGAATAAAAGAGTTCATCTTAAATGAATCATTATAATTACTCTTTTATTTAAAATCTTTATTTTTGCCTCATATGGTCATACCATATACAATTCAGTTCTGCAAAAAGTTTAGTGATTGTGTCAGTTTTAATAATAGTAGCATTTATTGCTTACTATGTTCCACATATAATTTTCTAAGTGCTTTATGTATGTTAATTAAGCCTCATAGTACCTATAAATAAATAAAATAAAATATCCCTATTTTATGGATGGGGACACTAATGGAACCAAGAGATTAAAGGAGGGTTCTACAGCTAGCAAATGACAAGGTGAAGATCAAACTCAAGCCATTGACTACTGGAGCCTGTCATTTTAATAGGCTGTGCTGCCAGGCATGGGGGTGCATGCCTTTAATCCTAGCACTTGGGAGGCAGAGGCAGGCAGATCTCCGAGATGAAGGCCAGCCTGGTCTACATAATGAGTCCAGTCCAGTTACAGGGAGTACCTGTCTCCAAAAAAACCAAAAACAGTATGCTGTGCTGCCTCCCAGTGTTACTAGGTTCTCACACCTTTAAACTGCACAAGAAAAAGGAAAGTAATCTAATACACCCTATGTTTTGTTCATCAGGAAGGACATGAAGAGGGGAAAAAGCTAAATTATATACTCAGTGATACATATAATAATGGTTTAATGTGTCTCCAAATAAACGTGATCGTCTCAGTTTTTACATATCAGGAAACTTGCTGTTAAAACACAGTGTTTGAATTGACTCCAAACCATAAGAAACCAGGAAAGCATCCTCTCCCAAATTGCATCAAGAAAGTCGGATTTTGATTTTTATCTTCTACTCTTTCTTTTTTTTTTTTTCACAGAAACCAGGCTGGCCAAGATCCACTTACCTTTGCCTAGTCCCTAGTAGTGGGATTAAAGGCATGCTCCGCCATGCCCAGCCAAATCTTTAACTCTTTAATTGGAGTAATGAATACCAAGACCAGCATGAGAACCTTGGGAAACCAAGAAGAAATTTTTAAACATTTTTACAATTAATGGTTCACTAGAAATACAATTTAGACGTGTAGGGGAAAATAAATATTTGCTATAAATGAGGGATACAAGTACTAAAGTTCAACATAAAATTTTTTTTTTTTTTTTTTTTTTTTTTTGACTTTTTGAGACAGTGTTATTATGTAGCCTTGGCTGGCCTTGAATGCTTGAATAAACCAGGGTGGCCTTGATCTCACAGATATCTGCCTGCCTGCCTCCCAAGTGCTAGGACTAATGGTATGTGCAAAGCCTTGATAAAATAAAGAAAGAAAAAAGGAAAATTAACATTTCAAAGTTATTGCCATGATACGATTATACTCCACAATTTCAATAGTTGATGACTCTCCTCTCTTGAGTTTTGGCTAAGATAAATATTTTTAATCATTGATTTCTTTTCTTTTTCCATTTGTAGACCGGAAACTAATTTCTTCTGATTATTACATCTGGAATTCTAAAGCCCCTGCTCCAGTAACATTTGCATCATTGTTATCATGATCTTCTCATGTTTTGATGGGATTTGTATATGGTGACATACCTTTGAATCATTTTTATCTCTAAGTATATTCATATGAACTGTGATGGAAAAAAAAAAAACATTGTGTGGTTTATTTATAAAAATACCTGTATTCAGTGTTTTATTTTAAAGGCTAATGTCTGGTTTTTTGTTATCTTCTGATTTTATGCCAGTATGTCTCAGAACACCGAAAAAAATGGTGACTCAAGTTGACTTTTTAAGACTAGTCTGCAGTTACTGTGCCTTGTGCCACACACATTCCTTCCTGCCCCTGTGGGAGGCAGTGCTGATCTTATCAGAGCCCTCCTCCTAGTACAGTTTCAGGGAATGTTCCAGTGTGTTGTAGTTGATTTGCAAGAAAACTATTTGCTTATCTAAACATAAGTACATAGCACTTAGTACCGAATGCTATTACAGAGTACCAGTGATCTGGTTAAAAATAACCAGGTAGGCATGGTGGTGCATGCCTTTAATCCCAGGACTTAGGAGGCAGAAGCTGGCAGATCTCTGTGAGTTCAAGGCCAGCCTGGTCTATGTAGTGAATTCCAGGCCAGCTGTGGTTACATACTGAGACCCTGTCTCAAAAAGACCAAAAAAAAAAAAAAATTATTATTATTATTTTAAATCTTTTAGAGCGAGCCATTGGAGACAAAAGGAATAATTTTAAGTAGTTGCAGCTGCTCCTCCGTTTACCCGAAGTGCCAGCTGCGCTGCTCTTCTGCTCCCCCAGTGCCGTCTCCGGGCGCCGCTCCTCGGCTTGCCCTGGTGCCGCCTGCGGCTGCTCTCCATTCACCCAGTGCTGACTCGGATCGTACAGGCACCGCCTCCTGGGCGCTGCCTCTGGTCGCAGGGGCACCACCTCTGATTGCCTGGATGCTGCCCCTCCCTCCTCGCTGTGGCCGTTCTTCTGCTCTCTCGGTGCTGAGGCCGCTCTTCTGCTCGCTCAGCGCTGTCTCCAATCGTTGCTGCTTCTGCTGTCCCGGACCCCAGGCCTGGTGAGGAGACGGGGAGCCATATTCAGACACAGGAGACCCAGTTTGATGATGCAGATCCAGTTAATTGCAGAAGGGTACAAGCTTATATAGGGGTAGGGGTCCAATCAAGAAGTTACAACTCAGATCTTTGGCAGGGCTGTGTCCTATCATAACATCTTGAGTCAGTCACATTATTAGCATAATAGGTTTCATGTTACTTAGGTTCCAGTTTCCTGTATGGGGCCTGGATTCCTAGGAACCATGTGACCCAGGCTGTTGCAATATCTAAGTGTTGCAATTTGGAATCTCAAGGGTGGTGATTAGGGAGTGGTGAGCTTTAGGCATCAGTCTCATGATCTGCTAATTGGAGCAAATGTCACAAGGTGTTCCTTGTGGCTCCAGTGGTTGGGCCATTGCCTCAGGCCTGCTGTATGGCTGTCATTAAGACTTTCACCCTAGGCTCAAGCCTGTCTCCCACAAGTAAGTAGCCTGTTTATTTGATCTACTTTATTGGCTAATAGAAAATCTGCATGGTTATATTTGAAGTTTTTGCCTCTATTCTAAAGCTACTTTGTTGTTATTGAGACAGGGTCTCATGTAGCTAACCTTGAACTCACTATGTAGCTGAGAATGACCTTGAACTCCTAGTCTTCCTGCCTCCACTACTCCAGTGCTGGTATTATGAGTATATCACCACACTCAATTTGTGTCCTTGGGACTGAACTCAGGGCTACAGGCATGCTAGGCTAGCACTCGACCAGCTGGACTATATTCCCAGCCCCTCTGGAGCCACTTTCACTAAGTTTACTAATCTACCAAAATAACATTATGCTTAAGATTCCAGTAGACTTACTAAGAAGAGTGCGATGCCTTTGGAAGATGAGCTTAGTGTTCTGTGATTATTACTCTCTGAAGAAAAGGTTTTAAAGATAAATTTAGACATAATACTACAGTACTACTTTTTTGTTTTATTAAACCTGTTAATAAACTCAGATCAAAACTCAAATCCTTTCTGTGAGTAGAGAGTGTCATTTACATTCATTTTACATAACTTTTTTCTTTAAGTTTGTACCTATTATTTTCTTACTACCATTTTCTTGATTCCTTCAGAAATCATCTAGCTAAATTCTTTATTCTCTACCTGTTTCTATAGTTAGACATCGCATCCTGTTTTCAGAGCAGAGTGTTGTCAAGTTGGACTTTAAGTGACCATTCAAAAAAAAGTCTCAAAATCCTGAGAACTTAATTGATGTCAATTTTTTTTACAGAACTGAATTAGAAGCCTAACAAAAAATATGCATTACAGATTAATATTTAATTTGGTTTATCATGGGTTCTGTTTTTTAATGAGTCTCTGAAAGAAAAGCTTAGAAAAAGCTGCTAACTCCTTGAAGGAGAGCTGTAATAGCTTGAAGGGATAGTGCATATAAACTTGGGATTTGAAATATGGTTCTTTAATTAGGGTCAATCCTACTCATAATAAACCCTCATTTCCTGCAAAGCATTATTATAGTATAAGGTTCTATGTTCAGAATTATTCCAAGTAACAAAGGAAAGAGAATAAGTGCCTGACCGGGACTTTAACTTGCTATCCTAGTTTAATCATAGATAATCAGTAGTAAAAACTTCCTTTGAAAGAAGAAAACACTGTTCCCCATTAGTTATTTATCTCTCTTCAACTCAAAGCCTAACATTTTACTTGAGTTAATATTATTGGAGCCATTTAGAAATTTTGATTGTACAAATGCTTGGTACATTACCCTAAGGTAGGTAAGAGGTATTTATCTATTGAGTAGGCAGAGATTCAATATAATAATCCCTGAGGTAAACTCTCTTCATAAACAAATTAGAAAAAACAGTGACCTCCAATTTGACATTTCTAGAAACCTGAAGAAAATCTAGGGGGTACTAGAAAAGCAAGGGGGTAATGGGGAACCTCATACCATCTGTTGCCATTCGGTTCTAACACAACGCTAGGGAACTGAAAAGCCAACCCATGTTTTCATCCCATTGAGATCAGCTGGGCACACTGATGCTTTTGAATTTGTCTAGAAACCTGTCACTTCAGGATAATTTCTGAAGACAATGTCTGTTCCCCATTTGGTAGGTGACCTGTTTAATGTTTTCCCTGTGTCTGGGAACTCCTTAGTGTAATTAGCGACCTTTGAACTCCACAACTAATCCTGAGCTATTTTGTATTCCTTACTCATCTTTAAGGCTGGACCTTTCTTTTCTTCAGAGTCCACTGCCACAATTAAAGAAGAAACAGCTGCATTTCAAAGGGATTCCGATTCCAGAAGCTTAATCGTGATTGACATGTTCTTATTCTAAGCTATAAGGCACTCTAAGAGTCCTTTCTTTGGTTAAAACTTCAATCATTTTCTAAAAATTATCTCACTATGGATTTTACTCATTTTCTTTGATAACTATTCTTTGCATTTTTTTAATGTGAAAGATGCTTTGAATTTGCAGTGAACATGAACAACTACTTCAATGAAAGATGTGGATGTTGTCAGTCCTGCTCTAGACACAATATTGCTTTTAGTGCCAAATATGATTATGAAATGTGATATCTATAGTGTGGGTAATTGTTCTCCATTAAACCCAAAAGGTTAAAAAAAGTTTCAAATAACAGAGAATGAATTCTAGAAAAGATGGTTCACGATTTTGGTAAACCCTGTTCTCCATTGTTTCACTAAGCAGTATTTTTTAAATTTTTTGAAGCCAACAATGTAGTAGGTAGGCAACATCCTCACACTGGTCATGTTTTATACTCTAAAGTAATTGAGTCTGTCAACTTTGAAGTAAATAGGCTCATCAGGAATTCTTAGAGTAGTTAAACTTTATTTAAATATTAGCCTATCTCAAAATCATTCTGTCATGGCAACTCAGTATTTCATCTGTTCAAATATTATGGGCTTCTGTGTCATGTGATATTTTTAACAGCAGACTTTTGCACATAGCAAGAATTGCTGATTTTTTTTTGGTTTTTTTTTTGTTACAGTATTGAAAAATACTTAAGAGACATTCATAGATTCCTACACTACTCCTGGGAGGGAGGGAGGTGGAATTAGCATCCAGACCTCTGCAGGAACTGCTGCCACAGCAGAACAGTTGTTCCTAAGACAAAGGTCAAAACAGGGATGTTAATAAACAGTCCTCAGGTTTAAGGGACTTTTTTAGGATTACATCTTAAATTCCAACAAATCAGATTTAGGAGTTACTGAAAGTGAAATTGATCCATCCCTCATCCAAACTTTGCAATACTTTCCTGTTCTGACATCATTTAGATAGTTAGCTGCATTATCAGATTAGAAACCATTGTACCCGGCTGCTGAAAGGAAACGGAGGCAAAAAGCTAAACATGGGATGAATTCTGAACCTTTTAACCTGGCTGAAGTATGCTGGTCCCTGTTATGCAAATACCTTCAATCCTTTGCTAAGTTCTGTGGAAATAATTTTGTTGAATGACAGGTTTATTCAGCAAGGATTCAGTTGGTGATTAATCCCCCTTTGATCTAGGGTATTTCACTTAACTACCAGTTACCTCGTTCTGACAAAGTGCAACTGAGATTAGGGAGATCACTAGAACACTACCAGCATGTGCATTTATTCTCTATAACCTCTTAAAGCAAGGGCCAAGAATGCAATTTATTTTCAGTATTTGAAGATGTAAAGTCCTGTCTGGTAAGTTAGAAAGTCAATTGAATACCAAATGAAGTTTATTTCTTACGTAATAGAACAAACATTTCTTTTTTGCTTTACTTAACAATGCTATTAAGAATCATAGGTTTTGAAGAAAGAAAAAACAAAAGACTACATTCCGAGTATGGCTTCTAGTTTTGTTTCATGTACTAGAGTATATTCTTACTAGCCCCCAGATAATCCAAGAATCAAGGAGTGGCCACAACTTAGGTTAAGAAATTGCTTCTATTTTATTAAACTGCACAGTTTCTTCTCCCCTCCCCAGCCATTCCCCACCCCCACTAGAAAATAAGCTGTGTATACAGAAATCCAGTTAGGGAAACATAATACTTATTGATCCATCTTGTTAACTTTTCCTTTCTTGAGGAAATAGAGCATAAATTCTCATTTAAAAAAAAAAACTGCATGATTTTCCCATAAAAAATCATATCATTACCAAAAATATTTCGAGGTTATTCTGCTAAATATTTTCTACCTTTTTTATTTATCTTTTCTCCCATCTCTTTCAACGTTAATATGTGTTTAATGCTGTTCCTCAAATAATTCATTTTTTTCAAACTTGTTATCAGTATCAGTATTTATTTTCTAAGATGTCAAATTAAAGATTTATTCCTCAAGAACACTTCAAAACCTTTAAAATAATATGGATACATAATGTTCACATATATTTATTTGTAACAAAATTTGTTTTTAACAAATGTTTATTACTAGTTCTATAAGATAAAGCATTCTTAAGGTGTTTTATAGTCGCTCTTTCTCCTAGTAACAATGTATAGGAAAAGTTAGTATTTAGACCAGTTCCTATGCACTTTTTTTTTACCCAAACCTTTTTGTAATTAATTTATAAGTTGAAACAACTCAAAGAAATGTATTCATTTGTGCCAAATCAGCCTCCCTTAGGTCTAATTTAATAACATTTCCAAATATCTTAGGATCAGAAAAACAAAAATTATAAAAGGTAGTGTTAAAGGGTAAGATCTCATGCTTATGTTACTAAGAAACTCATGTTTTTAATAGTTAACTACTCCATGCAATAAATGGTGAAATAATAAAATATTCAGAAATATGCCATCATAGAATATATTTATATACAACATAGGTAATTGTGTGTGTTTATGCAATGTATATAGTGTCAGTGTAACCAAGTGTACCTGTGAACCATTTCAGCAGTCATTTCAGAGGAAAAGAGGATTTTAAAGGCGTGGTGTATTCAAACATCTCTGGAAACATAACATTCATTAATAATAATGAAGCGATGCATTAAAGTGAAAATTGCTAAGGATCTCATGAGATTTGTCTTAGGAGCTGAAGGCTTTCAGAGGCTCTTCCTTTTTCTCGCCTCCTATTTTTAAGTGTAGCACGTCCATAGGTAGCCTGGGGCACAATGGCGTGCCTCATTGAATAGCTTCCTGCACTCTAAGCAGGTTACTCTGAGGTCTCCCTGATAGTCTGTGTAGTTGACATGGAAGTGGTGGCAGTGTGTACTTCACAAGCATTTGTGGGCTGCTGAAGGCCCAGGGTGGAAACCATCTGCTGATGTTTCCTGTAGGAAGAAAAAAATTGCATATCAAATAGTGCATTAAACATTTAAAGTCAAACTGTGTTTCCTTTAAATGTCCATTTTTTAATGATAGTTATGTTAAAAATTCGTTGTTTAACAAACACTAGTAAATACGATGGTTTCAAAAGTTTAAAATAGTTAATCCTTAAAATGTTTACCTTTTTCTTCAAGGGATTGAGTGCCCTCTACAGGTTATAAGGAGATAATTAATGACTATTTTTAAGTGCTGTGGGTTTTTTAAGAAAGCATCACCTGCTTGCTTTCAATCCCCCAAAAGTGTGATCCAGTTTGTTTTGTTAGCTATTAATTTTCCAGGGATTAGAGTAAGAGTTTACTTACTCTGCTGGTTGTATTGTTGAGTTTAGTACAAGGAATGTTGAGGAATGTTGTACCAATGAAAGTTCCAGAATTTTATCTAGGGCACTTTAGAAGGTTGGATTTAGAGTAGCACAGGTTCCTTCACTGACTGAAGATTGGAGCCAATACTTTAGATACTTTGAAATTTATTCAGAAGTTTGAAAATCACTTGGTTTTTTTCCCATTAATCTTTAAAATGGTATACCTTTGAAATACCAAGCTCTGCTTTTTTAACATATATCAAATAAAATTACATGAATGAAATAATTTTAAATGACTTGAGTCTTCTGTTCTTGATGTGGTTGATAGTAGTGTTGTATTTTTTTTTTTAAAGAACTGGTTAGATACCACTTTGGTATTATTGTGTACAAGTCTTCCAACTGCTAAGAATATTTTTATTTAAAGAACCAAAAGCATCATTTTCCTCAGCGTGGTGTGGAAATACAAATGAGTCATTTACCCTGGTGTAGCCATACACTTAATTGGTATATCAGGTTTGTTTCTAAAGGATACAGGAGTTGGTCTGATGAGGAGACGAGCTGGAGTGCTGGCCGAGATTCAGTTAACTTAGTGAAGCTGCTGGAGAAATGAGTATGAGAACTAGAAAAGTGACTGCATCAGATTAATAGAAAGATCTTCTTGCGAGCAGTGTAATGATTGTGATCATCAACCTTGAAAAGTAAATTAGAAGAGGCAAGTGTCTGTTGGAAAGCTCTTCCAGTGGTCTGCTGTTGCCACGCAGCTAGTCATGGCTCAGCCAGAGGGAAAATGCAGGTTTGAAAGGAAACGTCATTAAAGTGAATGTTTACATTGTGTTTATTGAAGTGTTCAAAGAATATTCGTTGCATCTTCAAGCACCCTGCTGCTCTCCAGACTATTACACTGCATGAGTGGTAATAAAAATCAGTTGTATTTGATAAAAATAAATGACTTTTAAACTTTGTATTTTCCAACTTTCACACAGAATAGTGCTTTCACTTTGAAAGATTTTTTTCTCTCTCTAGAAACTATCCCATTTAAGGGGATGGGGAATCTCATTTACTCTGTACACATTCTGCTTACTTCCAAATCCTTTATGCAACTTTTCTTCCAAAAACTAGAATGCATAAGTAATGATCTTATTTCTTAATGCACTGAAAATGAAACTAGAAAACAGTTGTAAAATTACTGCCATGGGTGTCCAGTTGAGTACATAATATGTGCATTGGACAGCTACCTCCAGATTAGCACGATAACTTCTGAGAGCTACAGTTACCTCATACATGCAGCTAAGAATGGAAGATAGTTATTGTATAACAGACAAACCAACCTGACTACAGTTTGTAGCAGTAAAATGGGAAAGTTGACAAAAATCTAGAAAGTTCAGCTTTTACCTTTCTATAGATTTCAAAAAATAGTATAGTATTTAAAGGGGCTTGGGAGATAGCTCAGTAGGTCAAGTGCTTACCCCAGAAGCATGAAGACCTGAGTTCAGTCTCTGGCACCTTCAAATAAAGCCAGTTCTGGTGGTGGCTTTAATCCCAGCCTTAAGGAGGCAGAGACAGGCTGATCCCTGGAACTCACTGCCAGCCAGCCTAGCCTAAGCAGTGAGGTCCCAGCCCGCCTTTACTCTCAGCACTTGGGAGGCAGAAGCAGGTGGATCTCTCTCTGTGAGTTCAAGGCCAGCCTGATCTACATAAGTTCAAACTTTGTCTCAAAAACAAAAAGGGGGTTCTGGAGAGATGACTCAGCAGTTAAAAGAACTGGATGCTCTTGCAGTAGACCCAGGTTCATTTCCCAGCACCCACATGGTGCTAACAACTGTCTGTAACTCCATCTAGTTCCAGGGGATTTGACACCCTCTTCTGGCCTCTGCAGGCATTGCACAACACTGGTGCACTTATATGCAAGCAATACACTCATACACATAAAATGAAAAAGTAATAACAAAAACGAACAAGGTAGACAGCTCCCGAGGAACACCACCAGAGGTTGACCTCTGACCTCTATATGCATGGGCATAGTCACTTGCACACAAATGAACATGCACATAAGCATGCATATACACAGACGATTAAAGCATTGTGTTTTGCTTGATCCCTTAGATAGTACATGTTCATTGTTCTACAATCCATTGTAAACTGTCTCAGTTTTGAAGTACTGTTTGTAGATTGACCAACAAGGCAAATTGTCAAGTCTTGTTTCATTTGCCTTCTCTGTAACACGAGACGTATGGAGCATCCTTTATCATTTCAAAGTCCAAAATCAATAAAAGTCCCCTTTTTTCCATAATGAGAAAAATTGTATGAATCTAAAAGTAAGTTCTAATCCCCTGATTTTGCTTTTTGCAATAACCAGAAGTGGTGAGTAGTGCTTATAACCTTATTAACTAACGCCATCTAAAGGATTTCCCACCACTAATTTTTTGTGTTTGTGTGTGTGTGTGTGTGTGTGTGTGTGTGTTGTTTTTTCTGGTACTGGGAATGGAGCCCAATGGCTTGAATGTGCTAAGTATGTGCTCTACTACTAGCTGTGCTCCCAGCCCCAAGGACTTTAGTGTGAATATCATTGGCCTCGTGTTATTAATATGTTTCCCCTTATACAGTTAAAAAACACTTGCCACATACTGCATTTACTGTTGAAGACAAACACAAGATGTGGCTCAGAATAACAACATTGCTGAGCAATTTGGAATCTAATAGAAATGAAGACCTTACTCAATTTAGTCAATACAAGTTCATAATTTTAAACAATAGTGCTTTTCCTATTGCATGGTACCCCAGAACTAGACTACTACAGATTTTAGTTTGTGGGGCTTTTGTTTGTGGGGTTTTTGTTTGTTGCGGGGGGGGTTGGTTTTTTGTTTTTGACTTTGAGACAGGATCTCCCTGTAGCCCCAGCTGGCCTGGAACTCACTATGTAGACAAGGCTGGCCTTGATCTCACAGAGATCCACCTGCCTCTCTGCCTCTTGAGTGCTGGGAGTAAAGGGGTGCACCATCACACCCAGCTCAGTACAGATTTTGAATCATTACCTTATAACTTCAGCAATGTATTGACCTTATAATATGGAAAACATTGTCAATACAGAAACTGTCCAAAGACATAATGGTTGAATTACCAGGCAAATGAGGAAGAGTGTCCCAAGGGCGACATTGGATCTCTGTAATATTATAATGAATATATTTATGCAAGAGAATGCCTTTTGCCTACAATGGTTTGGGTATGTAGAATAAAGCAATTACAATATTTAGTATATTATGCCAAATACAAGTATGAAAGCACCATGCTAAATATGTGTTCCTTTATTATCTCCCCCATTTATTACTGTGTTATCGGTGAAGAAAATATAATGTATAGGTAGGATTATAAGGAAAATATATGAGGAAATATCTAATCCATTAATACTGTGATGTATATTTTTAGTCACTTGGTAAGCTAAATTTTTCTTTAGGATATTTCATTTCTGGTAGAATTTCTGCCTTATAACACATTCCTAGCTTTGTATTCAGTGTGTGTGTGTGCATGTGTGTGTGTGTGTGTTTCTCACATTGATTTAGTATGTAAATCTTTCCCCTCTCTCCCAGTATTTTGCATTTTTTACAGTGACATTCATCCTCACATCTTTATATTCCCATTGCCACTAGGAACACATGAGAAGCTTAATGCTGGTGTAATAAATAGCAAACTGTTAACTGTAATAAAGACACTTGTCTTTCAACCTAAAACATATCGAGGATCCTTCAATGATTTGAGTTTTTGCACATTTTTTAGTCCATTGTGTAAGCACAAGTAAGTTGTGCTGTGATTGCCATCTCTAGCACTCTGAGAAGTTAGTGACGTTCACAGACTACTCCATACTCAGTGCAGTGCTCCAGTCTGTAGGACTGCAGCAGCTAAGGCTGCTGCCCTACACACTCCTGATTATACTTCAGTGACCCTCCCATCTCGGAAATTCCCTTCTGGAACGCTCCAGTAGCTTTGTAAGTTCCCTATTATTTAGTAGAACTAACCCTGATTATATTTGATACTATATGATCTCACAGGCCATAACTCCCTCCCCCCAATAAAGCCACAGCTTTCATTGATCCCTGTATAGTGACAAAATTGAGTGGCTGATACCTAAGAAGTCTGAGTGATTATTTTTGTGTCATTTGTCTTTTATGGTGCTAGAGATGGAACCCAGGGCCTTGCGCACAAACTAAGCCAGTGTTCTACCACTGAAACTATACTCCCAGCCCCCAAGTGGTATTTAAACATTTCTTTTAACCATAAGGGGAGTGTGATAAAGAGAACAATAGCCCTTGAAGTCACAAAGACCTGATTTCAAATCCTAATGCTGCTTTTTACAAGCTGGGTGGTCCTGGACAAGTTACTTAACCTTTGTGGTCTTTGTCTTCTTGTTTCTCAGGGTTACTGTGAGCATTGAATGATATCAGATTCTAAAAGCATAGGTATTCAGTGTCCATTCCTTTCTGTATCAAAGGTTCATAATATCTTTCATCTTCATGGACCTGTCTTTACCTATATCTTGCTGGCTATGCCTTCAGAGTACCAAAATTAAACTAATTGCTCATTTGCCCTTGGTTTTGAATGTGCCACTATATATTACATTGCAGGTACACCTACTCGGTTGCTTCAGTGGGCCCTTAGAACTGGTTAAAGCTGCTGTAAAACAGTAGGTGTGAGTGTTTTGAATTCATGGAATGGCATTCACTCAATTCACATATAAGAAAATAGTCATATTTTATCAAAAGTGAGGTTGAGTGAAAGAAGAACCCACCACAGCACTGAACAAATTCAGTAATTGCTACAGACTATTAATGGAGCTCACTCAATTTTTGGAGGTCTTTACATTGTTTAAAGTAAGGTATGTATCATTCATAACATTTCTATGTGTGGAAGTCATTCTGATGAGCCATTGATGAAACGTGAATTGGATATCTGATGGAGATGAACATATTGTGAGTATTCCAATACTTGTGCCATACTGTACTAAGCCATAAGGAGAAGTGTTAGATTAAACAAAGGGCTTCTTTCCCAGTATTTATAACCTGAAAAATCTAGAAATTCTTTAATGTACTAGTTGTTACTTTGATTTTTTTGCTGTTATTTAAATTTTGAAAAATATTTAATAAATGTTTAAATGTAAGGTTGCTTATTTTATTATTTAATAATACATTATTTGAGTTGTCAAATTTAGCTTCTAAAAATCTGAAGTTCCAGAACAAGGGTAATTATATCCTAATACTGCTAAAAAGCAGAAAATTATTCTTTAAAAAACAGACTTTACTTATAGGAAAGTAGATAGAACTGGAGATCATCATGTTGAGCAAACTAAAACAGGCTCAGAAAGACAAATATCACGTTTTATCTCATGTGAAATCTAGATTTAAAATGTATGTACATAGGACATGAAAGTAGAAGGAAACTGTTGGGACGAGGAAGAAGAGGATCAGTGGGAGGAAGGAGAGGAAGAGAGTAAGGTGGGGATGAATAAATATAGTACATGATATATGTGCATGGAAATGTCATAATGAAACCCATCACTTTCTACAATTAATATATCCAAATAATTTTTAAAAGAATAATGGAACAAGTACCTAAGAAAGGGATAATGTATTTTCTCTAATTCTAGCAGCACTTTTGCCCAGCTTAACTCCATGGAGTACTGACTGAGCAGCCACAGAGTTCTGATGGCAATAGACACAGTCCTTATGTTTAGAGCTGCACCTCTAACACAGTGCCAGGTTGGCTAATGTCAGAAAGTGGAAAAGTAAATGACAG
The DNA here is from genome assembly GCF_000622305.1 of Nannospalax galili. Lineage (NCBI taxonomy): Eukaryota > Metazoa > Chordata > Mammalia > Rodentia > Spalacidae > Nannospalax > Nannospalax galili. Next base: position 4,430,047 of record NW_008343385.1, on the reverse strand, counting down.
AACACTGAGGCTTGAGTGTGACCCTCAGGAACGCTAATCTCTGCCAGATACACTGGTCTTACATTTCCAATACTAATATAAAATTTCTACTAATTTTTTTGAGGAATTCATATAAAGAATAATGTTGAAAACAGTTCAGGGTGTCTAAGTCCAGTGCAAATGCTGAAACTTATGCACAAAGGTAATCTTGGGCCTTTGTGGAAATTAAAAAAAAAATGATGCTTAAGGAATTTAGACAAGAGATAATCATCGTGCTGCCTAGGATTTGCAGTAGGATTGAAAGAGTCAGGAAGCTCTATGGCACAGTTCAAATGCCATCTCTTCAAGGAAGCCTTGGTCCTGGGATCTGAGCGCCTCACCTCTAAATAGTATTCATACCTAGTAAGACAGGTGCATGAATAAAATGAGATGCACATATTGAGTGAGTAGTACTAAGCAATGCTCATTTAGTCCCATCACCCCCTCAACTAACATCTTTCTTTTTTTATCTTTTCTTTCTTTCTTTTTTTTTTTTTTTTTTTTTTTTTTTTGAGACAAATGTAGCTCTGACTGGCCGGGAACTCACTGTGTAGACTAGGCTGGCCTCAAACTCATAGAGAACCACCTGCCTCTGCTTCCCAAGTGCTGGGATTAAAGGTGTGTGCTGCCATATGCAGCCCATTTCTATTTTATTAATAGCATATGAACTAGATCACATAGTTTTTCCATTCCAAGTATTTCTTTATAATGTTCTAGCAAACCAAGGAAAAGCCAAGTATTAAATCTGTATTGCAGCACACAGAAATTAAAAGTTCACAGCAAAGGCAAAATAATGTTTATGTTTTAACCTTGGTAAGCCAGCTAGCACACACAGAAACAGAAAATAAGCACATGGTGGTTGTAGTGACTCATCTATGGTCACAGCATTTGGAAGGCTGAGATAGGAGGAAAACGAGTTTGAGACTAACTTGGACTATATACAAGGTTCAAGGCCAGCCTAGACTACATAGCAAGATCCTATCTCACAAAAAAGGAAGGAAGGGAAGGAGGAAAGAGAAGGGAGAGTAGGAGAAGAAGGGAGTGGAGGGAAGAGGAAAAAAAACAAAGCAAGAAAATGAATGCACATACATCTTGTAACCAACCAATTTCTCCTCTTACTTGGTAACTAGGGAGAAATTCTTAACCGTGGAGAGTGTGAAGTGTTTTCTATGTGTTTGGTTAACAGCTTTTTATAAAAATTACTTTCATTCTGCTGTTCTAACCTTACTTTCCTGTGTCCCCACCTATTTTTGTCCCGTTTTATTCTATTGTACTATCCCACTATCCCGGTCTATCTTTGTTTAATGTTATACTGCTTTGTCCTTACTATTAGTTTCCTCAAATAATTTTTAGAATACGGCTAAGAGTAATTCTGCAAATAATGGGATGAACCCACTACTCTGTAAGGAGCTAGGCATAATTAAAGGGGAGGGTTGAATAGAGAAAACACAATATAATTCCAAACCTAACTATGTCAGGCAGTTTCCTGGTGACTTCTAACTTTAAGCATTTCATTCTTTCCAAGAACAGATACATTACCCTACAATCAGTGCTTTACATCAAACACCATTAGATTCTGTTTGACTATTAAAAAGAGAGAGGGAGCTGGGGAGACATGAATTCCATTTCCAGATCACATTAAAAAAAAAAATCAGGTGTGGTGCTGCACTGGGAAGGTAGATCCCTGGGGCCTGATAGTCAGAAAGCCCCACCTAATCAACGAGAGACTGTCTGAAAAAGCAATGTCAGTGGCTCCTGACATTCACATGAGCACGCAGAAAAGAGACATTTTTCTAAAAGGATACAAGTATACTCACATCAATAACTCTACCAAATTATCTTCTCCATTATATGCCTTTCAGATTAGTTCTCTCTAGATACGGTTCCAGTGACGCTATTGGCCGGGAAAGCATTTAGGGGACACCTCTGCAAAAGCCTTTGAAGCTCTTTAGAAGCCACAGAAAGGAAGGGAGGAAGGGAAGGAAAATGAAACTTATAATTTCCTCTTCTTTTGAAAAAAATTTTTATCATTTATTTTGTGGATTGCACTCCCACGCATGCAGGTCAGAGGACGATTGGTAGGAGTCAGTTCTCTTCTTCCACCATGTGGTCCTGGGGACCAAACTCAAGTCGGCAGGCTTGGTGTCAGGCATCTTCACCCACTCAGCCATCTCACCAGCCTTGATTAGTTCTTTTTAAATGTGTTTCAACAACAGGGACACCCTATACACAGTAACCCTACATGTTTCCAAGGAGCCAAAATGTTTTCACTATCAGGAGTTATAGGGTTCTGTTTATACAGAGCATAAAGATAAATTCTAAAAATAAAAATAATAATTTGAGGATCTTTTAAAGCAAATATCTATTTTGACAGGAAAATTACAGCAATTGTACCTGTAGTATATAGTCCAGGACTGAGAATGCTTAAAATGAAGGGAAAATAAGAGTATTTGTGCATGTGTTTTCATATTCTGATTTGAATACTCTATCAAGAGAAACAAGAAATTGGTGTTTTATGGATCATTCTTATAACAATCGTGATTATTTGTATTTCACGTTAAATATTTCCTGCCATTTTTACCTCGGTTATTTTTAGTTGTTCACCCACAAATGCAGTAAGGCTGACATAATTACCCCCTTTTAATTCACAAAAGACATGTATTTACCTATTTGTTATAACGCTTTTCATGCTAGCGTGCTGCTTCTGTGACAAGACTACTTTGAACACACAGTAGGTAAAATAATATTGTATGTTGCACAGCAACCCCAATAACTTAATATTAATTTAACCAGTAAAGACAAAGTAATTACAATAATAAGAATTCTTATCTCTTAATAGAGTTAAAATGGAATTCAAATTGGCCTTATGTAGTTCATTGGCTTAGTAATCACTAGAAGAATCAGCCAGTCAAGGAATAAAACGTATCTGCAAAATGGTAACTAGTTAAAAGAGATCTATCTCTCATTAACAGTCTAGTAGACCTCAGTGCACCATGCCTTGAGCAGTCAACGTCCATCGCCTCCACATGATAAATGTATTTCTAGTATTCATCACAAAGGGAACAAGAATGAAAGAAGAGGAATGTGGAGAACAGAAACTGTCTTACTGAATGTGTGTGTGTGTGTGTGTGTGTGTGTATTCATAATAATCGTGTTTCTACCATACTAATACCATGCTAGCACACCTGTCATCCCAATACTCAGGGAGGCTGGGGCAGGAGGACTGTCATGAACTCAAGACCAGCCTGAGCTAGTGAGTTTCAGATTAGCCTGGGATACAGAATGATACCCTGCCCCCCACCAAAACAAAATAAAAATCATACTAGTATCAAAATTAAAAGGAACTATGTACTGCAGAAGAAATATGCCAATCTTTTATATTACATAAATATATTTTAGAAAGGGGCAGGATCTCTACCTAAATATTGCTTCATTACAATAATGTGTAATATTATAACTAATTAAGTGAGTTGTAATAAAATCAGAGCATCTTGCAAAGCAAAGGTTCAATTTAGACAAGCACGTAATACCACTGACGTAATTGCTTTCTTGAGCTATTTTAGTTTAAAATGAATAATCAACAATAAAACACTCTTCAGATATAGGAAAAGACTTGGTGCTGAAATAAAATCTCACTTCTCAAACAAAAGCGTTGTGCCTCAGCTTGTCATGCTGTTTCTCAGTTGTCATAACAACTGTACATGGTGACCTCTTGAAAGCAAATCAGGTTCTCTTTCTTCATCTTTAAAATCACTGTGCTTAACTGTTCATTTCAAATATGATTTTCTAAAGTAAAATTATGCAATACCACCATGTTTGTAGATAGAAATTGCCTTGGAAGCAAGCCTCAACATTACCCAGCAGTTAGTTTCTCCTAAGAGGAATAAGCCATGGAGATTCATCTGGGAATTCTCCAAGCTAACTTACATGCAGGACACAGTGTTTATTAAAGGATAAATTAACAAAATGTGCTAACAGATTTTCAACAACCACAGCTATTTCAAATTTAGACCAACAAGAGATAGTTTAGGGAAGAATTATTTTGCCACTGGCATTATTTATAACTGTTGGCATATGGCAGTAATAAAAAAAGCCATATAAGTGACTTTGGGTCAGTTTATTATTGTGTTTACTTCCCTGCAAATAATGTATCCCACACATCAGGAAGGCATTACCCAGCCTCCATGCATTATGGAATTTCATCTCTGCCCCCCCAAACACGCCTTGTGTTGTGTTCTGTTGTGCTAGGTACATCCACCATCAGAAAGGAGAGGTGTACTGTCCCCATCTCAAATCAGGTGTTCATGGCATTCACCAAGTGAAAAGCAGATCCAAGGGTGAGCCTATCACCAAAATAACAATTGTCAAATAACTGCACATTGTCCAAATGCTTCCTGGAGCCTTTATACAGTGTGATTAGTTCCTGCATCATAGCTCACCATTAACACTATAAAAACTGTTTTACTCATTTAACTGCAGAAGAAACTCAACTGGCCTTCAGCGCACAGTTGACCCTTAACATTTACGTACAGTTCCATCCACTCAGCTCCTTACCCATTGTTTGCAGACCTTCTGCTCTCCTGAATTGCTGAGATGACTTCAAAGTCTTTTGTCCTCAATACAGTGTCAGGAACCATCTTTGTTCCAACATTCAGAGGATTTGCTTTTCAAATAGGATTGTAGAGTGGGCAAAGCTTAGCACAAAGGTCAATGATAAAACTTTTGACAATAGTAGTATTCTATATTTGGAATCTAGGGTCTCCATAGTTCTCAGTCACACTACATTCGTGACCCCCATCCATCCTTCTTACATGGCCCACCCTGATAAGAACGAAAATTGTTCATGATTGCATATGGGGAACTAGGCCTCATGAGTTTAAAGGATATTCTGCCTTGATGAGCAAAGATTATCCAAGCTTTCTATAAATGACAGGTTTTCTCTCTAAATTTAAAACACAGAACCCAAAATTCAAATAGTGCAGGCAACTGTACAGCCACAACTATATCATCTCCTGTCACATCTGAAAAATGTGGGGACAGGGCAAAATGTCTCTGTCTCAATTTCTCTCTCTCTCTCTCTCTCTCTCTCTCTCTCTCTCTCTCTGTCTTTTTTATTTCTTTTTATTTTATGTGTATGAGTGTTTTGCCTATGTGTTTGCATTGCACCATGTATACAATGCCTGCAGAAGCCAAAATGGCATCAGAGCCCTTGGAAGTGGAGTTATAGTTATAGATGGTTGCTAGCTGCCATGTGGGTGCTAGAAACCAAACCCAAATCCTCTGCAAGAGCAGCCAGTGCTCTTAACCTCTAAACCCTCTTTCCAGCCACCTCTCTAACCTTTTAAAGTCACACCAGCTCAGACAAATAATACCTCCAAATTGGATGAATATCATTACTGCTCTTTAAATTGAGAGAAAACCCAAGTAATTTTTTTGGGGGGGGTCTTTTTGAGATAGGGTCTACCTGTAGCCCCAGCAGGCCTGGAACTTGCTATGTAGACCAGGCTGGCCTTGAAGTCACAGAGCTCCACCTGCCTCTGCCTCCCAAGTGCTGGGATTAAAGGTGTGCGCCTGGGGAAACCAAGTAAATTATTAATTCACTGTCACTCCAAATTTTAAATCTTGGTCTCTAGAAGGACATTTTAGTGGTAATTGTTATTACATAAGTGTTTATGCCACATGAATGTAGTGTTCTGTGTTGATTCTTCTTATTATTTTTTTATTTTGTATGTATGAGTGTTATGCCTGCCTGTGTGTAAGTGCACCCATGTGATACAGTGCCCACAGACGACAGAAGAGGGCATCAGATCCCCTGGAACTGGAGTTATGGATGGTTGTTAGTCACCATGTAGGTGCTGGGATTTGAACCCGGCTCCTCTGCAAGAACAGCCAGTGCTTTTAACTGCTGAGCCAGTGGAGCTAGACTTTGAGTCCAGAACAACCTGTCTGGGTGCCTTCTTCCTTCACTCTCTGATATAATACCCTTGAGGATGCAAACTTGGCTCTTTGGTATTTACATTGTGAAGCTTCCCGTCTGTTTTTTCCCTCAGTAATCTACCCAAAACAGTAGCTAACTTCATCCCATTGATCTGCATACTTTTGTCCCTAGTGAGGCCAGGTAGCCATTTCTTCCCATCTTTCCTCCTTCTTAACCCTGCCTTTCACAGTTAGGGCATCTCATTGATGTGTGCTCCCTGGCAAGCCTGCCAATGATGCTTCACAGTCATCCTGGGTCCCTCCATTTCCACAAGAAAATTACTCAAATTTCATAGGCGAGAGGTGAGAGAAATGCAAATGTGATTCTTTGAAATGTCTCCTTTGGGTACAGGGGCTGTACATTGTAGGGGTTAATTGTCAGAAAGTTTAATTGTTACTCTGCAACTACAGCTTCCCTCATGTGCCGAGGCACACCATAGGTGCTAATAGTGAGAAAATTTGACTGTGACTCTGACGGGCTCTCTTCATTAAGCTAATGGAACATTTTCCTCTCATTTTCTCCCCAGGGTGGCTGTAGGAGTACAATGTTATAATTGTTGCTCTTACTGTAATTGGAGGTAGGAGGAGTATATATAATCTTATTGTCTTTTCTGTGTGGCAGTAGTTTATTTATGACCTATTGATAATTCCCAGCCAGCAGCAGAAAACTCAGCAAGTTTTGCATTAGCCTTCCCTCCCAGGAGAGGGACTACTAAACAAAGACTATTATTAACCAGAAAAACACCTACTAGGGATGGCCCATCATACCAAATATAAACTTCATTCCTGCAGAGATTGACCCCTCTGGGTATCATGGGTGTCTATTTATTTTCCCTAGACCTTCTAAAGCCTTCATCTAGCCTTTCTTCAGAAGGCTTCTAACCTTCGTGGACCATTCTGGGATGCTCTCAAAGGCCCCCCCCCATGCCTTCTTCGAGGTGATGGGAGCTGTATTTAGCCATTAAAGGTGCTGGGGTGTTATAAGCCAGGAGAAAAACATCCATCAGCCACCACTCCTCAGTTTAAGGTACTGGGCTGCATTAAATAGACTACCATTTGGGTCCAGCAAACCTTTCCCAAAAGAAAAACACTGGGATGCCCTTAGAACCAGACACAAATTGGGTGACATGCTGAGGTACAAATACTGATCTTGCCATGTGTCTTTATGAATGAACGAAGAACCTTTGTACTGCCGTCCTCGAGCATTTCTGTTCTTCAGGGCATTGGCCATTTTCTCAAATTTTTCCATAATCCATGTGTTGCATTTGGTTTTCTTCAAAGAGTAACTGAAGACAACTCATATGACGGTGAATTTTCTGGTCAGAATAGTTCCATTCAAGGACTGCCCTTTATTTTTTATCAAAATCTCTTCCAAGGTACATACACAAAGCTTATAGTTGTATAAAAATCACATTGGCACTGATGAGTCCTTACCATTATGTTTTCTGCCCCTACCTGCATATTGAACATCTAAAAAAAAAAATGAGTGGTGGCTAGCACATGGATAGTCACCTCTGTGCCACTGTGACCAAATACTTGGCAGGAACAATTTAAGGAAGGAAAGGTTTATTTGACTCGTGGTTTCAGCCCATTTTAGTGGGAAAGGCAAGGCAGAGTGGCTCAGTCTCTGGAGGCAGGGGCTTGTGGAAGTTGTTCACATGCCAACCAGGAAGCAAAGAAGCAAGCTGGAACCAGAGGTAGGTACAACCTTCAAAGGCGTGCCCCTAAGTGATCTACTTCTTCCAGCCAGCCCCCACCTCCTAAAGGCCTTCGAAGTAGTACTGCAAGATGGAGACCTAGTGTTCAAAAGATGAGTCCATGGGGGACATTTCAGATTTAAACCATAGCAGTACACCTAGTTAAATATCTGAATTGTTAAAACTTTAAACTATAAATTAACATTGGTTAGGTATCTAAGTATGCAGAAAGCACAGTGCTAAGAATCTTCATAAATATTTCATCTTATACCTCTGTGGTGGGCAGAAGAAAGGCCTCTCCCAAATCGCCATGTTTAGATAGCCACAACCCATGAATATGTTACCCTAGATGACAAGGACCTTGCAGTTATTAAGTTAGAGATCTTGATATGGAAAATAAACACTGGTGTCTGGTGAGGATCCATTTCCTAGTTCATTGACCTTAACTGGCTTTCAGTGTAGCTTCATGAATGGTTTAGATCTGAAATGTCCCTGCAAGACTTGTGTGTTAAAAATTTAGCCTCATGGCCAAGTATGGTGGTACACCCCTTTAGTCCCAGCACTTGGGAGGCAGAGGCAGGCAGATCTCTGTGAGTTCAAGGCCAGCCTGGTCTACATAGCAAGTTCCACACCTGTTGGGGCT
>NW_008343385.1:4415177-4421702 GCF_000622305.1 Nannospalax galili | reverse complement strand
ATTTACTTATTGTCTTTTTTTTGAGACAGGGTCTCCCTGTAGCCCCAGCTGTCCTGGAACTCACTATGTAGACCAGGCTGGCCTTGAACTCACAGAGATCCACCTGCCTCTGCCTCCCAAGTGCTAGGATTAAAGGCGTGCACCACACCTGGCAAAATTACCAATTTTTAAAAAAGAAAAAAAGTTTGGCCTCAGCGCAATAGTGCTTATAGGTGGACCTTTGGGGAAGAGGTTGGGTCCTCAGGACTCTGATCTCATTATGGATTCATCCAAGATGGGTTCATAACTGAATGGGTTTCTGGGAAGTGTTGGAAACTGTAGGAGGACAGGTCCAGATGAAAGGAGCAGGACACTGAGGGTCATGACCTCAAGGGCCTCTTGTCTCTGCTCCACCCCTGATTGCTGGCAGCCTTGAAGTGGGCAACTTTGTTGTACCACATGCTTCCTTCCATGATGTTCTCCCTTACCATGGCCCAGAAGCAATGGTGCCAAGTGACTGAAACCATGAGCCAAGATAAATCTTTCCCACTTTAAGTTGATTTTCTCAATTATTTTGTCACAATGCTGGAAAACAAGCTAGTCCATCTCACTCCGCCAGAGGGGGCAAGAGCTCTGTGGGGTCTCTTCTACAAGGAACCATTATTTCCATTCATGAGGACTATGCCATCATGACTGCACAACCTCCTAGAGGCCCCACCTCTGGCACCACCACAGTTGGGGTTAGGATTTCAGCATGTGACTCTGGGGAGGGAGGAACATAAACATTCTGTCTATAGTAGATACTAAACAGTTTCCAGCAATTTTGCAAAGCCAAGCAATCACCTCAGTTTAATTGAAGGTTAGACACCTGTTGCCTCATCATGCAAAGGTCTGGCTATTTTTTAATGTACCTGAACTGTCTTTTAAGGTATAAAGGTTCTATACAGGGTCTGAAAAGGCTTCAAAATGCAAAGTTAGCTATCTCACTGACTGGACTGAACACCCACCCTTCTGTTTGCAATCATCGAGTCAGGTGACTTTTTAACGGACTTAACCTGAATTTTCTGTTTTCTAAAGATTTGTCAAATTAGGATTAGGGGTGGAGCATAGTGGGATAGCATTTGCCCAACATGTGAGAGGTTCTGGGCTCCATTTTAGCAACAGAAAAACAAAACAACAAAGTAAGGCTGTGAGGAATAGAAAGCGAGCCCTCAACATCTGCGTGTGACCTAGGTTTCGCCAATCCAGGTGCTCTCCCTCTTGACCACAATGATTGGTTCAGAGATCAGGGAGGAATATGTGGCCCTAGGTGGAGACTTCATTGCCAGAGAAGAAAAGAGGATTTCTCTCCCTCTTGGACAAGATATAAGAATAATGTAAACTTCTGCGTCATTGCATCTTGTGGCCATTTCTTCTTAGGGCAGTCACATGCTCCACGAAAGGATGCCGCCAAGAGCCAAGAATGGAGAGATACATAGGAACAGAGGACAGGAAAGCTTGAATTTATTTAACATGTCTTACTCTACACTGGCCATGAGCTTGGGCTCTATGAGCACACAGAAGACACCAAACACTTTTCAAATCTAACTTGTTTGATGTGGATTTGTGATTTAATTGGAATATAATTTTAATTTAATTTTTCTTAACTGCTATCGTAAAAAGAATGTATACAGCAAAAAGCTCTTCAAATTTTCCTCACCTGCCAACTTTCCCACCTCACAGGTAATTTTTGAACTTTTAAAAATATAACCTTAGGCTGGGCTTGGTGACACATGCCTTTAATCCCAGGACTTGGGAGGCAGAGGCAGGTGGAGCCCTGTGAGTTCAAGGCCAGCCTGGTCTACATAGTGAGTTCTAGGACAGCTGGGGCTACAGGGAGACCCTGTCTCTAAAAGACCAAAAAAAATGTAACCTTATAAATATTCTTCATGCTCATATAGGCAAATATAAAGGTATATTTCTATTTCCCCATGCTTTTTTTAACATAAGAGGTAGCATATTAAACACACAATCTTTTGCTTGGCTTTAACACCAAACAATGTATCTTAACAATCTTTTCCTACTAATAGACAGTAGCTTTTTTACTACATATTACTAAGATCCATTCTGACCAGAACCTTGGAAAAACAAGTTGGCTTCAAGAAACTGTGTCAACTCTGTATGAAAAAATTGTTTTGCTTCATGAAAAAAATAAATAGATATAAATCTACTTATTTTCTTGTTTTTATATATTTTAATGGTGTTTTTTGTTTTTGTTTTTGCCTTATATAGTGCAAGCTGGCCTTGAATTCTACATGTAGCAGAGGATGACCTTGAACTCCTGATCCTCCTGCCTTCACCTCCCATATCACAAGTGCCAAGACTGTAGGTGTGTGTCACCCCCCACCCACTCCCAGCTTTCTATTTTTCTTCTTTTCAGTATTCCCAGGCGCAAATGTCAGCCTCTGCCCTGCACTTGCCATGATAATTATGAATGACCCAGTATAATACTGAAATATGAACCCAAGGCCAATACGTTGCACCTCAATCTGGGTTCACAAATAAGCCTTTCTTACCCTGTACAGTATTTAAATTTTTAACTATGTTCCAATATTTAAAACTTTAAAACTAGGCTACTGCACATTAATATTTTAATGTTTCACTTTAGTATTTCACTGTACAATTTCATATTAATATATATTTTTAGTTTTCTTGGCCACCTGGACTGCTCATCTCACAAGGCACCAACAGGTTGAAGTTCAATAGCAAGAATAAACTGTAGGGGTAGCAAGATGGCTCAGCAAGTAAAAGCACTCGTCACACAAGCCTGACAGCCTAGTTCAATCCCTGGTTCAAACTGAGTGTCGTCTGACCTACACACACACACACACACACACACACCCCTTACACACACTAATAATAATAAAATTGAATTTGGTGGGGGTTGAGACAAGGTCTCCCTATAGCCCTACCTGACCTGGAACTCACTATGTAGACCAGGATGGCCTCAATTTCACAGAGATCTGACTGCCTCTGCCTCCCGAGTGTTGGATTAAAGTCATGTGCCACCATAACTGGCTAAATTTTAAATTTTTTAAAAAAGAAATCTTAGTACATAAAGTACTTATGGGAAGATTTTCTTATTCTAACTGGCAAAATTGCTCCTACATCAATTAGCTATCTTTTCACTCCTACTCATTGGAAAATCAGCATTTTTGAATTACTAGAACTTCCGGGGACCAACTCTAGATTTCAAGATAGAATTGAACTTGACAGTGATTCAGTTGCATGAGCCAAGAGAACACCTTGTTCCTGTTATTCTACTGGACTTCTATGAAAGAAACAGATGAGTAATTAAATATACAGATTTCTTCTGTATAAGGTCTTTACCTTACCCAAACACACAAAAACAGCAAGAAAGGTTTTTATCATTTTGGTCTGTGTTTTGTTGTGGTGGTGGTAGTGGTGATGGTGATGGTGGTGATGGTGATAGTGATGGCGATGATGGTGGTGGAGGTGATAGTGATGGTAATGATGGTGGTGAAGGTGATGGTTATGGTGATGGTAGTGGTGGTGGTGATGGTTGTGGTGATGGTGCTGGTGGTAGTAGTGGTAGTGGTGATGGTGGTGATGGTGGTGATAGTGGTGGTTTTCTAGTTTGCTTTCAGTTGCTGTGACAAAACACTCTGACCAATACCAACTTGGGGAGGAAAGGGTTTATTTGGCTTGCATCTCCAGGGTCACAATTTATCACCAAGGGAGCCCAAGGTAGGAACTCGGAGTAGGAACCTGGAGGCAGGAACTAAAGCACAGGCCATGGAGGAATGCTGCTTACTGGGCTTGGTTCCCTGGCCCATTCTCAGCCTGCTTTCTTGTACAATACAGAACAATCTGCTCAAGGGTGGCACCACCCAGAGTGGGCTGGGGGCTGGGGGTTGGGCCCTCCCACACCACTCAAAAATCAAGAAACTACCTCACAGACATGGCCACAGGCCAGTCCAATGGAGGAAATTCCCCAATTGAGGTGCCATCTCCTCTACCCAGCTGCGTCAAGTTGATAACTAACACTATCTAGCACAGGTGGTTTGGAAATTTTTTTTAAGGGGGGTTGTAGCTGGGAATATAACTCAATAACAGAGTGCCTTCCTGGCATGCTCAGGGGCCTGGGTTTGTTACCTAGAGCCACAGTCAATGAATACATAAATGTTCTTAAGGTCAAAGACAGTAGGGAGGAAAATGAGAGCAAGGGAATGTTGGCGGCTAGAAGCAGGACAGCCTCCATAAGCCTGGTACACCAGGGGAAGCTGAGTCCAGAGAGATGAAGGTGGGAACAGCACATCCTCAGAGCTGAGTCCCCAAAGCCCAGGGTTGATGAAAGTGTATGTGAGAAAGCTGACACAGAGGAATGTTAGAAAAATTGCTGAAGGTGTAACTAGACCTCCATCCTCTTACCTGGTGGAAAACTGGTGCCGAATTCTTATAGAAAGGTGAAAAGGGCATGCCTGAAATGGACTGGGACTCGGGGTGCAAGTGAAGAGGCTCCAGGAAGTGTTAGTGTGGTGGACACTATCTTGAAAAGAAGACTAAGTGAGTATGTTCACTTGCTAAATGTCAGGAGTGCAGTGGCATCCTTCCTCCCCTTGAGGACCACTGGCAGCATCCTTCCTCCCATCAAGGACTGTGGTGATATTCTTCCTCCCTTTGAGGACCACTGGCAGCATCCTTCTTTCCTCCCATTGAGGACTGTGGTGGTATTCTTCCTCCCTTTGAGGACCACTGGCAGCATCCTTCCTCCCATCAAGGACTATGGTAGCATCCTTCCTCCCCTTGAGGACCGCTGGCAACATCCTTCCTCCCCTTGAGGACTCCTAGTGGCATCCTTCCTCCTCTTGGCTCCCACAAGCAGATGGCGAAGTCTACACCACCCAGAAATGATAAAGGTATTTATTTGAAAATCTAAGTCAGCCTAGAGAAAATGTCTAGAAATAGTGATGCATTGGGAATTTCCATCAACAGACCACCCCAGTCCCTCTGCAGTGAGACCCACAGACACCAAGCCTCCCACATAAAGCTTAGAGTTTTCCAAGCTTTTCAGTGATCCACTCTTAATTATTTGAACCAGACAAGAATCCCTAGATGTCTGAGAAAAAGCTCCAACACAAAAAACAAGGCAAAAACAAAGCTAAAGATAAAACAGCAAGTTCCAATTTAGAGAAAACAAAGAAGATGAGAGAGATGAAAACATAAAAAAGGAAAAATGCTATTATCAAAACTTAGAGAAATAAGGTTCCTGAAATGGGAGATTCTATTAACGTGGACATTCAGGAAAGTGTAAAAAAATTGCTAGAAATGAGAAGTGTAATAATGGGACTAGAGCGCTGGCTCAGTGGTTGAGAGCACATGGTGTTCTTGCAGAAGACCCGGGTTCAGTTCCCAGTACCCACATGGTGATTCAACCACCTGTAACTCCAGTTCCAGGGGATCAGATGCTTTCTGCTCACTTCCACAGGTACCAGGCATGCACATGATGTGTATACATTCAAAACAGTCAAACATGGCCTGGTGTGGTAGCATGCATCTTTAATCCCAGCACTTGGGAGGCAAAGGCAGCCCAGACAGATCACTGTGTGTTTGAAGTCAGCCTGGTCTACATAGTGAGTTCTAGGCCAGCCAAGGCTACATAATGAGACCCTACTAAAACAAACAAAAAACCCCAAACCAAACCAAAATAGAAAAAAAAACCCTACTCATACGCATAAAGTCAAAATAGAAAGTCTAATAACAGGAATAGAGAAATCTAAGAAGTAAATTAGCATAAAAATTGACAAACCATCCTGAAATTAGATCTTGAGAGAGCCCTCTGTGTTAGCACATGCCTTTATAAGCCCAGCACTCAGGAAGTGGCCACTAAAGGATTGAGAATCCAAGGCAAGCCTGAGCTACATAGCCAGATAATGTTAGAAAGAAAAAAAAGGAAAAAAGAAGGGAGAGAGAGGAGAAGGAAGGAAGGAAAATAGTGATCATAACAAATAAAATTATAGAGGAGATACAGGCGATCTAGCATCTGGATCGTAGCCTGACAGGAAATGGAGGGTGGCAATCAGCAGCAAACACATTTATGAGAGCAGGTGTGGTGGCCCATGCCTATAAACCCAGCGCTTGGGAGGTTGAGGCAAGAGGATCAGGGCTTCAAGGCCAACCTTGGCTATTTAGTGAGTTGGAGGCCAGCCTAAGATACACAACACCCTCTTTAAAATTTCATGAAGGGGCTGGAGAGATGGCTCAGCATTTAAGAGCACTTGATGCTTTTCCAGAGGACCTGATTCAATTCTCAGCACCCATGTCAGTCAGCTTACAGTGGCCTATAACTCCAGCTTCAGAGAATCCATGGACACACACGCACACACACACACACACACACACACACACACACACACCTGTAAGCAATAAAAATAAAAATATTTTTTGTATGTAATTTTTTTAATATTTTATTTATGATTTTTATTATGTGTGTATGAATGTTATGCCTGCATGTAAGTAAGTGCACCCATGTCATGCAATGCCCAC
>NW_008343385.1:4412928-4413445 GCF_000622305.1 Nannospalax galili | reverse complement strand
GATGTTTAACAGACATACTTTGAGGCCTATACTAATCTGGTCAGAGGGATGTAAAGGACAGTTTTTGCTCCTTGCCCTCCTATGTCGACTAGTTTCAGGGGACTATGAGCATCTCCCAAAATGTTCTGTAATTGTGGTGGGTCACCTGTCCTCTTAATCAAGGAGGCTGAGGAGACCCCAGGAGATGGTCTTGAACCTGTGTCCAATCTACAAAGAGGAGGGTCAACTCAGAGAAAACATTTCCTCCATGCTTCCAAGTGAAGCCAAACATGGTTGAGCAGGACCTTTGACTTATCTTCACATAGGCGGAACTGGTAAAAGAAAGGAGCCAGGGGCTCCTCCCAAGCCCATGTGACCCCTGAGGAACAGATCCTTAAAAAGTGTAAAGTGTAAAAAGAAATTGATTTATTTGGACCAACTGTATGGCCTTAAACACCCAAAATGAAAGTATAACCAAAGATTAAAGGGGCCAATATAATTTCTTAAGAGTCCATATGCATAGCTAAATAACAAGCAA
>NW_008343385.1:4412138-4412888 GCF_000622305.1 Nannospalax galili | reverse complement strand
ATACCTTCTTTTGAGTTGTTGGCCAGGGTGGCCAAACGGACTCCCAGATCATAACCCAGCATAGAACTGGGAAAATGAACAGCGGATCTCAATCTTATCTAAAGGAATATTGACAACTGATTGCTGCTAGATGAGGAACAGCTGATCTTCCTAAAACAAAGACCTCTAGATAGGCTGACCAGATTCACCAGATGGACAAGTAGTGGGGAATAGCTGGGGTGCCTATAACACAGCAGACAGTAGCAGGGATAACAGAGTATAAGTGGGAAGTAGGTGTATAGTTGAATAAGATGGTTTGGCATGTCCTGTGTGATACACACACATACACACACAAATCAACAAATTTTTAAAAATGTATTATATTTGAGGAGGAAGCATAAAAATTTACATCATGTTAATTAGTAGAGGTGATAAGCATTATCACTGAAATCTACCCGATGACTCTGTAGACATATACAGGTGCCAAGGATCTGAGTGCAGATGATTATGACTAGTAATAATCAGATATATACAGATTAGAGATGCATGTGCCAACATCTCAGTGTTAGTAGCAAAAACAATGAGTCTGTCTGCAAGGAACAATATATTCTAAAATGAAATGGAGATCTTTTTTAAAGGTTAAAAAATTCATTCAATTTTATGTCTTACAGGGCTTATACTGAGTTCAATATTGTATAACTGTATTAACTCAACTGTGAACCTAAAAATTTACAGCCAATTTTGAAAGAGATGCATCCTACCTCAGGAAAC
>NW_008343385.1:4393845-4411886 GCF_000622305.1 Nannospalax galili | reverse complement strand
TACCTGATGACTTTATATCCATGCTCAGATGCCTAGAAGCTCAGAAAGTAACCAACTGTGACTAGTAATAATCAGATATTTAGAGATTAGAAATGCATGTGCAAACATCCAATGTCAATTGCATTGAAAAAGAATTTTTCTATATGAAACTGTGTATTTTAATAATGAGATGGAGATCTTTTTAAAGGTTAAAACATCATTTAATTTATGTCTTATAGGGTTTATACTGAGTACAATATTGTATAACTGTAATAATTAAACTGTAAACCTAAAAATTTACAGCCAATTTTTGATAGAGATGCATCTTAGCTCTGGAAATTGTTATTGAATATGTCAATACTGTTGTAATGAAATTCTGCTTCTGATTATGTGGTTATTAAAAAAATAATTTAAAAAAGAAAAAAAAGAAAAAGGACAGGAACATGGGAGGAGGACATGTTAGGGATTTTTGGACCAGTTTAGAGGCTTAGGGGTCATTATGATCAAAGTTCATTGTATGTATACGAAATTGTTGAAGAATAGTGGCTGGTGAGAAGGCCCGGCAGTTAGAGGCACTTGTTGCCCAGCCTGATGATTGGCTTTGGATCCTAGATCTACATGGTAGACAGAGAAGACACTCCTACAAACTGTCCTCTGACTTCTATAAACCTGAGGCATGCCCCCTGCCAAATACATATACTTTAAAAATTGTCAAAGAATAGTTCCAGGCCAGCTACTGGGAGACCCTGTCTCAAAAAAGATTTTTAAAAATTGTCAAAGTATAAAAAGGGTTTTTTTAAAAAACCCACAGTTCCACCCTATGCTCACAGGACCAAGCCAATCTATCACATGAATATCAGCTTCAAGCAAAAACGTGGACTTCTGCAAATGCAGTTGCCACCTGGATCACCAGTAATCAGTACGTAGTAAAGGAGCACTTTTCCCAAACCATGTGTGCACCCCTCCCCATGGCCTCCCCCAAACCTATCTAGAAATGTGGAACAGGACTGAAGTCTGAAATATCCTTTCTGCAAAACAAATTCTTGGAATAATTTTAAGCTGACAGAACACTTGTAAAAGTAGATAGCGTTCTTTATATATCCTGCTTCATTTCTCCTGGCTCTTGATCAAAAATGGTGCATTACTGTTAACTCAACTCCACAGTTTATTCAGTTCTACTCACTTTCCTCTGTTCTAGGATTATATTCTGGATATTGAGTTACATTAGCCATCACATCTCCTTACCCTCCTCTGTTCTATGAAAGTTTCTCAGATTCTCCCTGTTTTCTAATGACTGGCTGTTCTGATGAGCCCTGACTGGATAAAATGCTCCTCAAAGTGGGTTTGTTTGATTTGTTTTTGTCACGACTAGACTGGAAAGTAGGATCACAAAGGGTCACATTTTATCAAGGGTAAGTGCTAGGAATACCACATTTCACTGGTTCTATTAACCCTGGCCACATTTTCCACTCTAGAATCACATCCTCTTTCTACGGTGGCCTCATCAAGTGTAAGCATAGCCTGGCTTGGATGACATTATTAAGGAGCAGGAACAAGAGGAGGAAGGGGAGGGGGAGGGGAGGAGGGTAAGGGGGAGGAGGGGGAGGGGGAGGAGGAGCTGTAGAGATGGCTCAATGGTTAAGGGCATTGACTGCTCTTGCAAAGGACCCAGGTTCGATTCCCAGCACCCACATGGCTACATGTATATAAGTGCACCCGTGTTGTGCAATGACCAAGGAGGTCAGAAAAGGGCATTGGATCCTTGGGAACTGGAGTTATGACAGTTGTTAGCTACCATGTGGGTGCTGGAAATTGAACCCAGGTCCTCTGCAAGAGCAGCCACTGGCTCTTAAACACTGAGCCATCTCTCTAGCCCCTCCTCCTTCTCCTCCTCCTCCTTAAGAACTCCATCCAAGCCAGGAGTGATGCAGCACCTGGAGGCAGAAGCAGGCAGATTTCTGTGAGATCAAGGCCATCCTGATCTACACAGTGAGTTCCAGGCCAGCTGGGGCTACAGGGAGACCCTGTCTCAAAAGACAATAAACAAAAACATAAAGCAAAACCCCACAAAAATAAAACAAAATTTCATCTCCCTATTGAGACTCCCCATTTAGACTATCAGAGAAAGAAAAGGCTTTTGGGAACCTTCCTTGTAATTAATTTACAATTTATCTTAACACCTTATGAAAGCTTCCTATAAGACAAAGACGACATTAGTTGTCCGACATCCTAGAAAAACATTATGTGTCACTAGAATTTCAGCCTTAACCATATACCCTTAGAAATATTAACTAGCATTTTATAATCCACCTAAGTGTGTTAAATAGGCATTCTAAGAAGCAGAGTCAGCTATACTGAGCACCTTAGAAGCAGGAACCCCACCAATGCATAAGATAATTCATATTCTTGGTCTTTTATTAGGAATAACTGATTTTACAAATCCCACATGGAGTCATTCTGTGTGTGCATAGATATTGTCATTTTTTAATCTTAAAAGTAATCATTGTACATTGCATATAAGATGAATAACCAACAGAACTAAAGTATGCCTGCAGAAAGAAGTTAAACTGATATGAAATCTATGCTATTTAAGTGTGAATTTAAAGTTAATTATATTTTTCCCAAAAAAAACTACATTTGCACTTAGAAACACAAGGCTGAACTCAACTCTCTGTGCCAAATAACATAATATGGTCTTCAATTTATAATGGGATTTAAACATTTTAGGGACGGGAAAAACATATTCTTTTGTTTAAACTGTTTGCAATTCAAAGGATGTATCAATTTGGGCCTCCAAATTCTACTTCGAAGCACAAGAGAGTCCTGAGAACACTTTTTCATCAAAGGCTTTTGCTTTCGAGTCTAACTTCTACTTTGACACTAACTGAAGAGAAACTGAGTGTGTCAGGACAATACCTAATCCCATAGGAGTTAGCATTGTACCATGTTTGTTAAAACTAAACCTTCCCTTTTTTATTCCCTCTCCTCCCCAATAGGCAAATCAGCTGGATTAGAATAAAACAGGTAAGATTTTTTCTTCACTAATTCATTTGGAAAAGTTGCTTTGCTAATTGAGAAAAGATAATGAATTTTACTTGTTTTTTAAAAAGGTGACTGCTTCGTGGCAGCAATGTACTCGGTTAAGAAAGTCATTACAATTATGTATTGTGTTTTCAAGTAAATACTTATTGCCAAAATGTATTAGCAAGGAATATAATATTATTGTTCATGGTTCATGTAGTATCTGAAAAGAATAATTGTATAAGTAATCAGTGAAAACAAAGTAAATGTTCCTCTTGGGTTTGCACAATAAAAATGGAATTAAAGTTACCCAGGCTCAAAAATGCAAATATAATACATCTCTCCAGCCAAAAAATAAAAAATTCAAGGCAAAACTTGTAAATTTAATTCTTCCAAAAGTCCTAGCTTAGTTCCAGAACCAACCTCATCAAAATTCACTTCATATATATTTTCAAAGTAATTAATTATTTCCTTGTTTTTAAAACAATGAAATTATTATTCACTTTCCTGAGCAAGATCATTTGCTACTCTGAACACATCCTGGGCAAAGTTCATGTTAGTCAGCGCAGCAGCAGCGGTAACCAAATAGGGCTTCAATGTATTAAACAGTAACATAAGATTAAATTTATCGTAAACTTAAGAGCAAATAACGAATATCAACTTAAACAGATTAAATCTTGGGAAAGGGCAAAGCTTAGAACCGATTAGAAGCGATAACCAAGCTAACAATAGACCTTGCATTAGACAACAGCGCCCCCTGCTGGAATCCTGAGGGTGCCTGGACGGGCTTCCTTGAACACTACGTGGAAATGTGAGTAGAGGGAGGGGAAACCTTATGAATATTCAGATCTCTGCTTGGCTGCCAGGCCGAACAGGGAGTTCAAGGGCATCAGTCCTAGAAGCACTTCTTTCCTATGTGTCATCATGAAGGTCAGGCTCACACTCTAGAATTTTTAATATTCTTCAACTACAAGTGAGCCAGAAATTGATTCAGGTTTTATATATCTTTTTTTTTTTATCATTTTATTTACTTCTGGAGGCAGGATTTCATGTAATCCAGTCTGACTTCAAACTTGCTATGTATCTGAGGGTGATTTTGAACTTTTGATCCTCCTCCCTGAACACCCTAAGTGCTGGGATTACAGGTATGTGCCTCTGTGCCTGGTTTTATGCTGTGCTGGGGGATCAAACCCAGGGCTTTGTGTATGCTAATCAAGCACTCTACCAAATGAGTTACATTCCCCAGCCTTAATTCAGAGTTTATTAACATATATTTGTTAATGTCTCTTTATTCAACAAACTAAAATACAGAGAAATACCTGACATGAAAAAGAGATTACCTGGTTCTGGAATGATCTTAGTCAGACTTCCTTAGTATTGTTCCCACAGAACTCAAATTGTGTCTCTTAGTAAATAACATGCTTTTGAAGGTGCTACCTCAATAATCATACATGATGATGCTATTTATAGGTTTATATGCAAATATGTACATCCACACATCATACGCACATGAGGATGATATGCTACCTATGGCTCAGAATAAAAACATAGCCTCAAAGCTTCAGTAAGATGGAAAATCTCCATCTCCAGTCTAACCTCCTCCCCACCAAGCACAGGTTTATGGCTTTTTTCCTTTACTCTTTGAATAATAAGCATCCTTAACAGTCATAAGAAAAGACACTAAAACTTCTGAGATGATAAAAGGCAAAAATTTGACAAACAGATTAACCATCTGTAAAACACTCTAAAAAAAAATCAATGTGAGGGACGGGCGTGGTGGCACACTCCTTTAATCCCAGCACTCGGGAGGCAGAGTTCAAGGCCAGCCTGGTCTACATAGTGAGTTCCAGGACAGCTGGGGCTACAGGAAGACCCTATTTCAAAAAAAAAAGAAAAGAAAAAAATCAACGTGAAATGTCAAACAGTATTTGGACCCACTAATTCAAATAAATCAAATAGCTAGTAAACTAAGATAGCCTATACTAAAGGAATTCTCAGTCAACCTAATTTGCTAAGTGTGTGTAAATACCTCCAAGCAGTAAGTACGGTGGTCAGAGAAATAAACTGAAAGAAAACTTTGGGAGGACCCGTTTTTACAGATAGATACATACATACATACATAGAGAAAAGGGAAAGAGGAAATTGGAACAAAGCATGAGATGCAGGTTCATCTTGAAACAATGTCCATATTTCTATGAAAAGAGGGAGAAATGAGTCCTCAGCTTTGCATTTTATGATCATCTACCCACGAGGAAAGGAATCTTATCCCATTTTAGAAGCCATGCTCAGTCTCCCAGGAAGGGGGGGGGTGTGGAATGGAGAACTGGACTTTTCCTTCCTGGGAATTTGGGAAGCACATGAAGGAGAGTTCAGCCTTCAGAGGGAGCACCTCTTCCCTCTTCCACTCACTTCCCCAGCCTAGCATGAAAAACTCCTGTATAGGGATTCTAATGGCCTTGCAAGACACACCCAGTCTTGTGGTCCAGAGGATGCACAGCGTCTTCTAGGACTATTTAATTGAAGGACTATCTCTCCAAAGTTGTAAGAGTGCTATGCCCTCTTTACCTACCACCCATCACCTTGTGATGACTTATTCTCATAGCCGTATCCTGGAAGTGTGTAACTCAGGAGCCTCCTGACCATCGCTGCGGAAACTCCATTGTGTAGTCACAGCCTTTCCTCATCTCACGTTTCCACCATGACCAGTCTCATATTCACACTTACTCTCATCTTCAGTGTCCTCCAGGATTCCAGTCCACAAACCTATTTCCTACTCTCAATTAATAAATGTGTTGTAATTCACCCACTCCTGATGAGTTTAGGTGTATGAGCTGGCATCTCCAAATTATGACTGAGCAGATGATTTTTATGCAAACCTGATTTTTTTTTCTTCTGAAAGCCATTTAAAAAAAAAAAGCTGTCCTTGAGACACCTCTGGTAGAAGGCTATAAAGCCCTCAGCTGTCCACCTGAATCCAATCACTGTGGAGCACATTCTCTAATAGTTCAGCAGCAACCCCAATTGATAAGTGAATAATCATTATTAACCATACCAAGCTAATCAAGGTAATTCCTATTTGTTGGATAGATACAATGTATCAAGGCTAGCTTTAGGTACTTAGTGGAGTGTAACAAAATATTTCACAGTTTCTCCCTTGAAATCTTCTCTGAAACAGTGGAAAACTAGAACCAACCCCAACATCTAACATCCAATAATAAGCTGCAATCTCAGCAAAAACATGGAGATAGAAAGGTTGAAGAGTTGCCTATCAACAAATTGACAGACAGGATCAGGTGTCTTTTTCATCATTTTCTGTATTCTTATATTTCTTTTTCTACAGTAAACACATACTTCGTAATTGTGAAGTTTTCATTCACTGTCAATTCATGTGAAGAAATTTCAAAATTACTCTATAAATCTTTGAAATTTTCTTTAAATCGTGTCCCAGTGGGGTACAGTTCTTATAAAGGTGATAACGAAGTCTTAGATGAGGCAGTTTAGACTGTCCCCTTGATTCACTATAGGCTTAATCTGTCATCTGATTTGCACATATTTAGTCCTTCATTCAATGCAAACCGACAGAGCACTAGCAGCCCAGTTTTGCTTCATTACCATAGCAACGTAATAGTGACAAAAACACACGACTCCTCCCTCCCTCCCTCCCGGTACTACCTCCCCCGCATGCCCGGTACTGTTTCTCTCAGTCACAGCCATTTCCTGCATCCCTTTCTCCAGCCTTTCTTATAATGCCTACTTTCCATGCCCACTCCCCGAAAAGCACATATATGTATGCTAAACAAAACACCCTAAATTCTAAACTCGAGTTTGTTTTTCTATATTACTCTTTAGGATTCTTTCTAGTCAGCCCTAGGTGTGGGACAGGTATTATTCTATGCTGGGAAGCCTATCAGATCAATACTTCTGGACACAAAGTATTGTGTGACTGAAGCAGGAGAAGCAGAGGTGAGGAACCACAAGCACTAATAGATTTGGGGCAAGTGTTTCACTCCCTTTCCCTCATCTTCCCTCACTATACAAAAGAAATCCACATTGCTTTGGGCAGCAGTGGAGAACTGTGACTGTAAGAAGAACGTCCCCGATAAACATTCCGATTGCACCCTCCGAAATCAGGGATCTGGACCGTTGTCTTCCATAGGAAGGGCATACAGGTGGCCTTTCCTACCCAAACCATTCTGGGCCCCTGCTTTTGCTACAGTCTTTCCTTCTTCCTAAGGATTCTGAGCTCACTCAGTATCTACTCTATTCCTGGAAGCCACATCCTTCGGGAGAGGCTAGCCCAACCGCAAGGTGCGCCTTACTCAGCATAGCTGTTTCAGTGGCTCCCGTCCTTACTAGGATTGGCTAAGGCGTGGACAGGTAATAATGCAGAAGCAGAAGTCTGCTGGTGGCATCTGGGTTATTGAGAGATATGGAGATATGATGTGACTACTTGCAGTTACCACTTATGTAACAGTGGTAGAAAGTTTAGAGGGATACAGGGGCACCCAGAATCAGAAATCCATTTCTGGAGCCATTGTGGCCTGACCTGGTAAGTTCTGGCTCTTGCAATAGAGGCAGACTGCTGACTGGCCCTTTACCTATTCCTCCTTTCTCCACTCTGCTGTGCACAGTATGAACAACTGTGGGTAGTTGGACCGTGGATGCTCTGGGGGATGCATACTCTGCATGATACAACAGAAAAGAAACCACACCCAAGCTACTACTATTTTAGATTTTTTGCCATTAGCAATCAAACCAAACACTAAATAATGCAAAGAAAGACATGGCCCGTTTTCAGCCACTAGATGCTGTTGTGACCAAAGCCAAACTTAGGGCTAGCAGGTGATGACATAAAGCCCTGCCGTGACTTTCCTGGGGGTTTTTATTATGTTAAAAATATACTTCATTATTGTTTGAGCCACTGAGTTGGTGATTTCTGTTTCTTGCAGCTGAAAGCAGCTTTTACAGGGTTTAATGGTTTCCAATGGTTGTAAACTACATGCTCCTTCAGAAAAGACTCAGCTAATCAGAGATTTGGAAGAAGCTGAGGAAGGTGTGTTACAAAACATCTAGCAAATAGCAAACAGAGGGGGAAACATAATCTCACCAGTCCATGGTAATCATGATGATAATTTGAGCTTTACAGTCTTTTTTAAAAAGTATATATATATATATATATACATATATTTTGCATATAGGTAATCACACTGTATGCTTTACCTTGTCTCCCACTGCGTACAAGTAAAATTTCTGTACAAATTGAAAGAAGTAGCTACTTGGGGATTCAGGAAAATGAAATCAAATAAGGCAGTTGAAGAAGAAATTCAGAACTTGAAGCTAAGGCACATGGTAGTGAATTCAGGGACTCACTAACTGTAATTCTGGATTCTTTGAACTTATTCCCTTCTTCTGTGATGGTCATCACAATGGTAGTGCTCATTTTTCTAGTCTTTTCTGGTTGTTTTGATTTGGAGTTCCCCACCCCCAGCTTTTATTGAAGGGCGAGTCAAGTTAGAAAGCTACACAGCAAATACAGACAACAGAGCCTTTAAGGCCAGAAGCCAAGAATAAAAAAACACCAAAGGAGAAACATATGACAGAACTTTCTAAAACTGACTATACAGCCCAGGCCAACCTCAAACTCATTCTTGCCTCACCCTCTTGAGTGTTGGGATGACAAGTGAGAGTCGCCACAGCTTGCTTCTTCTCCTCTCCTCGAATCCCCTCTCCTCCTACCCCGCTCCCCACCCCTCTCCCCTTTGTTCTCCACCTCTCCCCTCTCCTTCCCATCTACTCCCCTCTCCTTCCTCTCCTCTTATCTTTTCCCTCTCCCAACTGGAAGCCAGTCACCCAAGCAAAGGGTCTACAAAGGGAAGAGTATAGTGTGCAATGGGATCCTTTGTGGGGGTTTCCCCCTTAATTCTGTTTAATGTTGGGGATGAAATCCAGTCCCTCTCACATGTTAAGCATGCCCTCTGCCACTAAAGCTGCACCCCAAATTGACTTCTCACTTTTCATTCGAATGAAATGAAATTCAAAGACTATTTCAAACATGAAGGAATATATCAAAAAGAAGAAGAAGAAGAAGAAGAAGAAGAAGAAGAAGAAGAAGAAGAAGAAGAAGAAGAAGAAGGAGAAGAAGAAGAAGAAGAAAAAAAAAATAAGTATATGCTGCCCAAAGAGGGCAAGACAGAACGTATGCTCTAAGCCCATGAGGCTTGTGCCTACTGAAATAAGCAAAATCAACATCCTCCAGAGGATGCTAATAGAACTCAGAGACTCAAATGTCAAGTCATACATAAACAATATTGAAATTTTCTAGGACAAAATAAAGAATTCTGTGACATATGAAGGACCTTGAAAAATCTGACCTCAAGAGAAAAGATAATCAACTAATGCAAAGCCCAAGATAAACCAGATGTTGAATTATAATGAAAACACTCCAGGGCTGGAGAGTTGGCTCAGCAGTTAAGAGTACTTGCTGTTCTTGCAGAGGACCCAGGTTCTGTTCCCATCACTAACAACTCCAGTTCCAGGGGATCTGATGCTCTTTTTAGGCTTCCATGGGCACTGAGCTCACATGGTGCACTTTCATGCAGGCAAAACCACTGATAAAAATAAAATACAAATAAATAAATTTAAAAATAAAATAAAAATCCTCAAAGCACATTTTATGGCCAGTTGAAATGAGGTAAATGTAAAGATCTTTAAATAAATGGAGGGAGCCAATATTCTCAGCAGGGAAATAGAGCTGTTAAGAACACTAGCTAACAACTATAACACCTGCACTCAGAAGGCAGTGGCAGACAGATAAGGAATTCAAAGTGATCCTAGGCTACATAGAAAATTTGAGGTCAGTATGAGCTATTTGAGACCTTGTCTCAAAGAATCCAAACAAAACCAATAAATGGATCTGTGATCCCAGCACTGGTAAGGCAGGACTATAGAGCTCAATCAACTTAGGCTACATAGCAAGACTCTTGTTTCAAAAAAAAAAAAAAAAAAAAAAAAAAAGCTAGTGGATGCAATATGAGGTTCAGATGACAGAGAAAGAAGTTGATAAACTTGAAGAAAAATCTATATAAATTATTCAACTGGGGGGCTGGAGAGATGGCTCAGTGGTTAAGAGGACCCGGGTTTGATTCCCAGCCCCTACATGGCGGTTACAAACCGTCCTTAACTCCAGTTCCGGGGGAATCTGAAGCCCTCTTCTGACCTTGGCGGCATTGCAGGACATGGGTTCACTCACACACGTGCAGGCAGTACACTCATACACATAAAAAACAATAATAAAATTTTAAAAAATTATCCAACTGGAAGGACAGAGCAGCAGAACAGGCTTCCGGAGCTTGACGTGCAGCAGCAAGCTTGTCATGCGCCCCTGGGGTCCCAAGAGGAGGGGAGAAAATGACTGGTGCCAAGAAAACTATTTGCTGACGTTATATAAAAGACCTACATTGGGAGAAAGATATACATTTACAGATTCAAGAAGCTCAACGAATGCTAAACAGAATTCAAAGAAATCTTATCCACATAATGAAAATGTTGAAACCAAAAGATGAAAATGGCCAGCAAGGACGCATGGGGACGGAGCTGCAGTGCCTGACGACTGTTGGCTCACCAGAGGTATCACAGAGGTGGTCTTGGAAAGATTTTCATCTTGAGGGTGGCCAGAAAGGCTAGAGAGAGCAACAGGAGATCAAGGCCAGGAAGGTGAGTCCAGAAGCCACAGGACAGAAATCAGCCATGTCTCACCCTCCTCAAGGTTGAAGTAGGACTCTGAATCTGCCCATTGCATGGGGGAAGCGGGGGCTGGGATGTAGCTCAGTGGTGGAGCACCTGCCTAACATGCCCAAGCCTTCCTGACCTTGCTGCTTCCTCTGGCCTTTCTGGCTCACACTGGAGTGAGTAGTGTTTTCTGCAGGATAGTCATTTCAGAAAAACTGAAGCTGTCAAAGCCTTTTGAAAACATCATGATGCTATAGACATATAACATGTAAAAACAAGCTTAGCATCTAAATCTCCCCTTTCATTAAAAGGAGAGATTCTCTCTCTCCTCTCCTCTCTCTCTCTCTCTCTCTCTCTCTCTCTCTCTCTCTCTCCTTCTCCCTCTCTCCATCCCTCCCTCTTTCCCTTCTGTCCTATTTTATTTTTGTTTTCAGGTGAAAACAACCCCATGTAACTATGACACGTGGAAATCCCTGATCAGAGCTGGGGATGTAGCTCAATGGTAGGTGCCTGCTTAGTGTGCACAAAGTCCTGGGTTTGGTTCCCAGCACCACATAAACTAGGCATAGTGACACACGCCTGTAAATACAGCACCTGGGACGTGAAGGCAGGGGCATTAGGAGTTCAAGTCCATCCTCAATACATACTAAGTTCCTTTATATTTCATGATTCATGAAGTATTTTCCATAAAATGCAAAACATTTTGTAGATATCATGTAATATTTAAATTTTTATTACATTTGGTGTGTGTGTGTGTGTGTGTGTGTGTATGTGTATGATTATGTAAAGGTCAGAGGACAACTTGCAGAAATCAGTTCTCTCCCTTCACCATGCAAGTCCTAGGATTTGGACTCAGGTCATCAGACTCAAGCTCCTTTACCCACTGAGCCATCTTATCAGCCCCAAGTACAATTTTGTATTTTATTTATTTCATTTATTTATTTATTTTGGTCTTTTTGAGACAGGGTCTACCTGTAGCCCCAGCTGTCCTAGAACTCACTATGTAGACCAGGGTGGCCTTGAACTCACAGAGATCTGCCTGCCTCTGCCTCCCAAGTGCTGGGATTAAAGGTGTGTGCTATCACCCCCGGCTATTTTATTTATTTTTTTAATTAATTCTTTCTTGCGACAGGGTTCTGAATGTACAGTTCAGTTTTTGTTTTTTTTTTTTAATTCTTTCTTGAGACAGTAGCTCCGAATGGCCTGGAACTCACTATGTAAACCAAGCTGGCTTTGAACTCACAGAGATCTGCCTGCCTTTACCTCCTGAGTGCTGGAATTAAAGGCATGCGCCACCATGCCTGGCTCTAGCATAATTTTTTAAGTATAGTCACGATGATACTTGTCCAAACAATTCTTAAACTGACTATCTATGATACAGGACTATATCTAAGCTATTTGAACTATTCATGAATTTCTCGCACAGCAAAAGGAAGATTATCAAAGATTTCTCTTTTCAAAAAGATTACTTTCAGCCTAGCCTGCTACGGTTTCCAAGCTTTACGACTACCATAAATTTTTCTCCCAGTTTTCTTGCATAGGCAGGCTAGAAAACAGTTCCCAAACAAATAAAAATAAAGAACTTCAGGCAAGAACAAAAGTTGAAAAAGGGTGGGCATTTTAAAAAACCTTTGGCAATGCATTCATGCTGATAGACTGTAACAGAGCAGTTGAAATGTTTGTTGTGATCAAGAAAGTGTGTGTACAAGAAAAGCCTGGTAGGTAAACAGAGCTTCATTGCCTTGAAAGTGAGGAGAGGAAGCAGAGGGACCCTGGGCAAACGGCCTACGTGGGGGGCAGAGGGACAGGAAGCCGGAGGGAGGGTGTGCTTCGGTCCCTAGAGCTGGCACCTTGGAGAGAGATCCATCTCTCTATTGCCCCACAGTGCCTTTCTCCCACATATCAAACAGCAGATGGGACAGCCAGCTGCCAGGAAGCCTCGGCTGTTCGCCTCCTGACAGGAGTGCAGTATGCGGAAGGTACCGTTTAAGAGTCTTGTACTTTCAGGTGAGATGTGCTTGTAAGGCAGCAGGCGTTGGGGCAGGGGTTGCATGTTGTAAAAATGTCCAGAAACATCAAACGTTAGGCTCTCTGCAGAAAGGTAGGCTCTGGCTTTAGCTGCTGATTCGTTTGGCTCAAGCTGAGTCCAATAGTACACAAAGAATAGACAAGCGCCTGCACACGACTGGCAGTCACCATGGGGGACTGCAAACCAGTGCCCGCTCACTCCCGACATTGTTCTTGCCCTGTGGCAGAGCCGCTGCACCTGTGGCCAGCTGAAGCTTGGCCACCTCTCCTCCTCCAGACTTCTGCAGCACTCCCCTGGGCAGGATGACAAGAGTTCTGCTAAATGGAGACCCTGTTTCTGTGCGTGTTTGATGATTATTGTTAGGAATATTTTCATTCTCCAGTTGTTGCTGATTTAATCCTGAATCTTTAAAAAAAATAAACATAAAATAAGGCATAACGTAGCTCCTAAAAGTAATTTCTCAGGGGTGGAGAGATGGCTCCGCAGTTAAGAGCACCGATTGTTCTTGCAGAGGACCTGGGTTGGGTTTCCAGCACCCACAGGTGGTTAACAACCCTCTGTAACTCCAATGTCAAGAGATCCAATACCTTCTGACCTCCCCAGGTAGTGGACGACATGGGTGCACTTACATAAATGCAGGCCAAACTCTCATACACACAAATATAATAAATAAATAAATAAATAAATATACAAATTTCTCTTTTAGTGACCCAGTCCCACTGCAGTTTCTGTTCCCAAGAAGTTTAAGGAACTAGCCATATGCCTGTAATGTCAGCAGCCCAATCTTTGGATAACCCAAACCTATCACTCTTTTCAGTTAACCACTTTCTTTTTATGCTGGTGTAAATTCTCCTCTCTTGTCTTTTTCTAATCGTCATGGTATATCAGCTTTTTAAAAAACTTGAAGATGTGAAAGGGTGAAGCATGTTCTTTCATTCAATATTATGAATGTTAAGGATAATTATATATTAATGAGTCTTAACTGGCAGCCTCCAGGATTCATTTCAAATGAACATTTCTCAAACATGCATAAAATGTGTTGCACTTAAGAACAAGCCACCTGTACTCTTTCCAGTCTGTGGACGAGGAAATTAAGATCAACCGTATGGTACTGCAGAATTCTGCCATGCAATCGGGATTTGAGAAGCTTCAGGGACATTGCTGAATAAAGTGAAACCTCTGTTAAGTTGTCCTTCACTAGTTCAAGAACACATCAAGAAATCTGCATATTTCCATCTTTTATGAGACACAAAGTTGTGGAAAGGGAAACACTGTTCTCAGCATTTCTTCCTCTGGATTGTCTCCACTGTTACCCATAGGATAGCAGTGCTGGCTGGTGGTCGGAGCTCTAATGGGATCCTGGACATTTCTAAGACAAGGACTCCCTGAACAGGAGATGCCTAGAAGTGGTCGAAGTGGAATGCTGGGGGGCAGCTATGTAGAGAGCTGGTCTCTTGTGTCGGATTTCTTATTTGTAGTACCCGGTTGGAAGATGCTAGTTATGGTCAAGTGTCTGTCTATTTTCACACAAATACACAGCTGTTTTATGGTCACAAAAACACTCTCTTCAGAAGTCTACCTTCAAATGTCCTTGAAGGCAGAAAGGCAAACAAATGGGCCATTGTTCACTTAGATGTCACAAGGCACCTCCCAGTGTTTTCTGTCAGCTGTTAATACCTTGTGGCAGGTGGAAACAGTAAAAAGAATTCCCACAAGAACCATTTTCTGAGTTGAGCAAGATGGAAATGGCACTGGTTTAAATTCAAATATCACCTGTGACTGCAGCACATAAAGACATTAAAGAAGTTGGTTACACTGTGGCGACTACTGCAACTATTGCTATCCTTAAAATCCATCCCTACAGCCTGTTCCCACAACTTAAAAAAGACAGCAGGACAGGGTCAGCAGCATGGCTGTTATATTGCACAGTGGACATAGCAACCTACACGTGTCTTAGCAACTCTTTTATAGAATCCAAAATTTTAAAAAGAAAGCAGGTTAAAAAAAAAGATACTGAGTTGTTTAGTTCATAATCACAAAATCTCTCAATATGGAGAGCAGCCATCATGAAGCATACAAAGGTACCAGTGACCCTGGAGGAAGATCATTCATCACAATTTCTAGGGAAATTCACAGCTGGATAATTCTCATAGAAGAAAACTTCTAGAATATAGTACAGACAATCTGATTTCTGAATATAACTGAGCAAACGAACACATAAATAGAGAATGCACAAAGCCTGAACAAGAGCTGTAGTGCTCATGGGATTATAGGTTTTTAGAACTTGTATATAAAGGACAGGCTAATTAAACACAGCACAGATGGTTTAAGATCTATAAAAGCAATCATTCTGAAATAACTGATACCACTGTTTCAGTAAAATTGTCGCAAAAATAATAAGATCCTAGCTTCGGCTGGGCAGCACAGGAAAAAATAAAGGGAACACAAAAATAAGAAACACTACCTTGGTAAGTGATGTCTTGCTTTCATTCAGAACACAAGAGGGTAAAGATAATAAAGATGACTCATTTTAACGGCAATACAGAAGATAATATTTTCAACGCTAGTAGCAAATAGTTATTGACAAATCTATACGATTATGCACTTATACCTGCTTCAAAGAAGAACTGAGTAAAATATAAAAAGAAGAAATATGGTATTTATGGTATGTCAAAAGAAATCAGAATCAATAGACATAGCCTTTATTACAAAGCTGATGCAATTGATTTTAAACTTATCCCTGTATTAAGTCTTTATTATTTTTACCTTGTTGTGTTATATGTTATGTTATATGTTGCTTTGTGTGTCTAAGCCACTGGGTTCAGTCCCTAGCATCAAAAAAGAAAGGGATGCAGGAAGGCAGGTAGGCAGGAAGAAAGGAAGGGGGAAGGGAGAGAATAAAATAAGTGCTGGAGCAATAGCTCAGCAGTTAGGAGTACCGGCTGCTCTTACAGAGGACCCAGGTTCAATTCCCAGCACCCATATGGCAGCTAACAACCATCCAGAATGCCAGTTCCAGGGGATCCAACGCCTCTTCTGATATCCACAGACACTGCATGACACAGGTGCACTTACATACATGTAGGCAGAATACTCATGCACATACAATGAAAATAATAAAATATTTTAAAAAAATAGCCTGAGTAGGTCATTATGTCTTGCAGCAAAACAGTATGATCAGGGCTATCACATGCGTACAGAGTTAAAGGTAGCAATTAAGTTTATGATTTTAGTTGTGTGTGTGTGTGTTTGTGTGTGTATGTGTGGTGTGAGAGAGGGGAGCACATGTGTGCCACAGCATGCCTGTGGAAGTCAAAGGAACTTCCGAGAGTTGATTCTCACTGTCCACCTGCTGAGGCAAGGTCTCTCTTGTTTCTGCTGCTGTGTTGCTTACTCCAAGCCATTCTCCTGTCTCTACCTCCCATCTTTCTGTAAGAGTGTGGGATTACAGATGAGTGCTATCACATCTGGCTTTTTAATATCTTTTTATTTTTGGTGTTTGTATATCTGTGTGTTTGGGGGGCAGGCAAGTGTACCATGGTACACATGAGGCAGTCAAGGACAATCTCAGGATAATCCTCACCTTCCACCTTCCCTGAGACAAGATCTCTTGTTTACAGATACATGCAGCAGGGTAGCTGGCCTCCAACTTCCAGGAATTCTCCTGCCTCTCCCTCCCATCTTGTCACAGGAATGCTGGGATTGCAGATACATGCCACTGTGTCCGGCCTTACATGGTTCTGGGGATCTGAACTCAGATCTGCATTCTTGTGCTGCAAGTACTTTACCCACTGAACCATCTCTTCCCTAGCCCTAGAAGAGTATTCTTTAAAATACTTACAATGTGTGACCACAGGTCATGCAAATTTTTTTCTTATTTTCTCCCTTGAGTTTTTTGTTGTTTTGTTTTGTTTTGTTGGTTTTTTTGGTTGGGTGTTTTGTTTTGTTTTGTTTTATTATTGTTTTTTGTTTTTTTTTTTTACTAATTTAGTTAAGGTAACTTAGCAAATAGAAGAGGCTAGAGTAGACAACCTTTGTGAAAGGCTCTCTGAACAGGTGGTATATTAAATGTTGTGAAAACATGAGCCCTGTGAAAATACGGGGAAAACATTTTTGGTAGAAGAAATAGGAACTAAGTTGGTTTGTTCTAGGACAAGAAGAAGAAAAGTCGGTATGTCCAGGGTAAAAAAGAGGTGGGAAAGAGATGATGGAGGTTGATGGTATGAGCCTAGGTTGGAAAAGGAAGGCAGGGACTGGACAACACAAACCTCAGGGATATTGGTAGACTGTGGGTACATGTTCTGATTTGCAGTCTAAAGAGCTAATTCTGATTGCTGTTAGCAGAAAGTTACCTCAGAGCTTGTAAGTAGCCCCTGGGGATGGTGGTGGTTTGAGTGGTATTCAAGGGGGCAGATCATAGAGGTGGCAGCTCTGGGGCCATAAGAAGTAGACAGATTGACACATTGTTTATGGGCTGGATATGGGGTGTGAGAAGAAGGGAAAAAGTGGTAATCAGACTTTTATCTGAGTCGCTGGATGGTGGGTAGCACCATATCCTCCAGGGAAGACTGCAGGGCTTGGAGGTGGGTGGACTGGGTTCTTCTTAGAGTTTGAAATGCCTGTTAGGCAGTCATATTGGGATACTAAGGACATAAATGACCATTGTGTATGGAGTTCACGGAAGACACATGTAAGGGCAAATCACCAGATTGGAGATGGGCTTGGAATCAGGGGAAGGAGATGTAAAGGGAGGTTTGGAGGATGGAACCTCAGGACCCAACTGTTCAGAAGTGGAGAAGCAGTTTTACCAGTGCTCACACTAGCAGCACTAATTGGACTCAGTGGAATATATGTGTGTGTATGTGTGTGTGTGTCATACTAGCAGCACTAATTGGGCTCAGTGGAATATGTGTGTGTATGTGTTTTTTAATTAAAATTTCTTTCTTTTGATTTGTACAAAAACTTTATTGAGAGTTTCATACATGTATATAAGGTATTTTGATCAAATCCATGCCCACTCCCTCCCTCCAACATTCCCCCCTCTGAAGAGGTAACCCTAAAATCTATTAAGGATTAGATATGAGCTCCCAAATACTTTTGAAATTTTTGGTCTTTGGAACAGAGTATGTTGCTAACAGGCCCAAGGACATTTTGACTTTTAGCCAAGAAACTGGCTACATTTCTTTGGGGTCTTTTTACCCTAACTGCCTAGCCAATTCCTACCTCCTATTCTTATCACGCCACCCTCTGAAGGGGTTACCCAAATTGCCAATGGCGAATAGGA
>NW_008343385.1:4388206-4393581 GCF_000622305.1 Nannospalax galili | reverse complement strand
AAGGGCTTCCAAAAGCATCCCTCTATTGGGTTCTTCCTCATTTTTTCTTTTGTCTTCCAAGGCTGGACTAGTTGGCTGGGAAGAATGGTTGGATACTCAGGTGAGGGTCCAGTGACCCTGCTTGGCACTCCTTTAATGAATGAGCACAACCATCAACAAGATCTGGCTTTTTGTTTCATATTTCTGTGTGGGTATGTGCACATGAGTGCAGGTGCCTGAGGAGGCCAGAAGTATTGGATCTCCTGAAACTAGAGTTACAGGAGGTTGTGAGCTGCCTAAATCAGGTGCTGGGAATTGAACTCAGGACCTCTGCAAGAGCAGTGCACACTCTTAACCACTCCCTATCTGGCTTTTTACATGGGTTCCAGAGAATGAAATCAGGTAATCAGATTTGTGCGTCTACCATTTTTACCCGCTGAGCCATCTCCCTAGGCCCCTGTAATTCTATTTTTAAAAGTAAGTGAAGTAGCTGGCAGGTTTTCTGTTACCACCATGCTGGCCAAGCTCTTCACAATGTACTAAATCAACTTATCTTTCTAAAAAGTATTGTGAAGTATTTATACTCTTTAAATATATAAAATGCATATAAAATAATCCATGTACTTAGTAAAAATCAATAATGGTATTTGACTCAATTTAAAAAAATCTAAGGGTACCATACATTAAACAAAATCTATTCTTTTAACTACATTCCAGTGTTTGAATGTGTTTCAGAAGAAGTTCATATAGATGAGAGGCACAAGAAATGATTGGAGACACAGCTCAGTGGTACGGCACCTGTCTAACATGTTCCCAAGTTATTCTTCACTGCCAGTAACACAGCTAATAGAAAAGTAAAGAAAAACAAATGAAAAGAAAAAAACCAGGCCATTTCAAAAAGCTGAGCATGGTGGTGCATGCCTGTAATCTCAGCACTTGAAAACTAGGACAGAATTTAAGATCATCCTAGGCTCTCTAGAGAGACACTGTTTAGAAAAAAGTTATTTTGTTAAAAGCAAAATCGTAACAACAAAAGCCTTAAAAATTAAAAAATAAAATATAAAAAGAATGAGAATGGGAGAGAAAACATCAGTATTTTGGAAATCACCATCAGGGAAAAGCTGACATTTATTTATTTATTTATTTATTTATTTATTTATTTATTTACTTATTTATGTCTTTTTGAGACAGGGTCTCCCTGTGGCCCCAGCTGTCCTGGAACACATTATGTAGACCAGGCTGGCCTCGAACTCACAAAGATCCGCCTGCCTCTGCAGTCCCAAGTGCTGGGATTAAAGGCGTGCGCCACCATACCTGGCTGTTATTATTTTTTTATTTAATGTGTATAAGTGTATTGCCTGCATGTATATAAGTGTACCCATGTCATGCAATGCATTAGAAGAAGGGACCCAGTTCCCCTCAAACTGGATGTCCTAGTTTGTTTCTCCATTACTGTGACAAAACACTCTGACCACTACCAACTTGGGGAGGAAAGGGTTTATTTGTCTTACATCTTCCAGGTCACAGTTCATCAGGGAGCCCAAGGTAAGAACTCAGGGCAGGAACCTGGAGGCAGGATTTTTTTTTGCTTACTGGCTTGCTCCCCTGGTCCCTGCTCAGCCTGCTTTCTTATGCAACACAGGCCCACCTACCCAGGGGTGGCACCACCCACAGTGGGCTGGGCCCTCCCATATCACTCATCAAGAAGATGCCCCACAGACATGGCCACAGGCCAGTCCAATAGAGGCAATTCCCCAACTGAGGCTCCCTCAACCTAGGTGTGTCAAGTTGACGCTAAAGCTATCCAGCACACTGGAGTTACAGAAAGTGTCTAGCCACCATGTGGGTACTGGGAACTGAACCTGGGTACTCTGTAAGAGCAGCTAGTGCTCTTAACTGCTGAGCCATCTCTCCAGCCTCCAAAGCTGACAGTTCTTGTACTAGTTCTTGTATTTGCTCTAACAAATTACCATAAACTTAGTGATTTAAAACAGCACACATTACCCCATGGTTTCTAAGGACAGAGTTTGAATTCAGCTTTCCTGTGTCTTTGGATCAGAATTTCACAAGGGCACTGTTTACCTGTCAACAGGGCTGTAATCTCACCTGAAAAGTTCACTGGGGAAGACACCACTGTGGAGCTCATTCAGGCTGGTGGAATTAATTTTCACTGAACTATGTGGCTACAGGTTCCAGCTTCTCACTAGTTAGCAGCTGGAGGCCACCCCAAGATTCTGGGGGCATGGAAGAGTCCTAGCCATGACCCTTTCACAACAGCACAGCCCACTGACTCAAGGTCAGTGGGAGGAACTATCAGACAGTCTTCTAAAGTGAAACTCAGTGAAGCACGGTCTCCCACTGCCCAGCCAAAGGAGCAAACAAAGATCTGTTAGGAGCAGATTCCTGCGTACAACCATCATATTAGC
The DNA here is from genome assembly GCF_000622305.1 of Nannospalax galili. NCBI lineage: Eukaryota > Metazoa > Chordata > Mammalia > Rodentia > Spalacidae > Nannospalax > Nannospalax galili. The sequence goes on along the minus strand of NW_008343385.1, from coordinate 4,391,176 downwards.
CAAAAGTATGATTCACCATGGGTGGCTGGACACTGTGGCTGCCACAAGAACCACCATTGACAGGAATAGTTCCTTTCTGTAGGTGTTTCACATCTCCCTGAGGGTCGCTCCACTCTCCTCAGGAATAAATGTGAACTTTTGGAAGACCCCGTCTACTTCTGAAGGAAGTATTAATTCATGTTAATTAGACCTAAATAACCAGCACCTACTTTGCATTTTAAAGTTGCTAAGTGCAGCTGTTTCAATAATTAGTAGTTAGAACCCAGATCAAGTGAGAAGCATCTTTTGTCACTCAGTTTATACTAAAAGGCAGAAGTGAAAAGAAGGCCTATTTCAATAAAGAATTTGTGGTTGAATGTGTTGCTCCACACCTTTAATCCCAGCATTCTAGAACCAAAGATGAGCAGATCTGTGAGTCTGAGGCCAGCCTGGTGTCCTAATGAGTTCCAGGTCAGCCAGGGCAACTTAATAAGACCCTGTCTATTTTTTTTATGCTTCCTCCTCAAATATGTCTTTTTTAAAAAAGTTGTTGATTATTTTTTTGATGTGTGTATATCATACAGAACATCCCACACAATCTTACTCATCTATACACCCATTTCTGAAATGGCACCCTCCCATAGCCTCCCCCCTCCCACACGCTAGAGCCCATATACTCTGTCATCCCTGTTACTGTCCACTGTGTATTGTCAACACCCCCAGCCATTCCCCAGTGCTTGTCTGTCTGCTGATTCTAGTCAGCCTATCTAGAGATCCTTGTTTTAGGAAGATCAGCTGTTCCTCATCTAGCAGCAATCAGTTCTCAATATTCCTTTAGATAAGATTGGGGTCTGCTGTTCATTTTCCCAGTTCTACGATGAGTTACTGTCTTGGAGTCTTTTGGGCCACCCTGGCCAGTAACTCAAAGGAAGGTATCTCCTGCCTGGCATTGATTCTTGTTATGTAGCCTTTAGCTATACATATGGACTCTTAAAAATTATATTGACCCCATTAATCTTTGGTTATATTTCCTTTGGGGTGTTTAAGACTCTAAAATTGGCCCAGATAAACCAATTTATTTTTACTCTTAAGGTCGTTTGAGGATCTGTTCCTCAGGGGTAACATGGGCTTGGGAGGAACCCCTGGCTCCTTTATTTTACCAGTTCCGTTGATGTGAAGATAAGTCAAAGGTCCTGCTTGAAGAAATCATCCCCCGATTTGGGCTGTCTCAGTCACTACAAAGAAACAATGGACTCTCCTTTACTTCACAAATAACCCAAGGAGTGGCTAAGGCATTAGGCATTAGATATTACATTCTGCTTAGAGACCTCAGTCCTCTGAAAAAGTAGAAAGGGGTAATCAAACTTGAGAATGTGCCTTGGCCGAGCTTTGCCAAGAGACTTCAGAAACTGGCTAACCATATTCCCATTGCCTCGATGAGGGTATAGAATGAAAATTAAATGAAACCCTCCTCCAATTGAAACACAGTTACCTGAGGAACCTAGTGCTGATGATTCTATTAACCATAAGTCTTTTAAAAAATATTTTATTTATTGTTTTTATTTTATGTGTATGAGTGTATTGCCTGCATGTATGTGAGTGTACTCGTGTTGTGCAATGCCCACGAGGACAGAAGAGGCCATCGGATCCCCCTGGAACTGGAGTTATGGACAATTGTTAGCGGCCATGTGGGTGCTGGGATTTGAACCTGGGTCTTCTGCAAGAACAACCAGTGTTCTTAACCGCTGAGCCAGCATTCCAGCCCATCTGGTACTTTTAATTACCATATGCCATGTAGATAGAGCTTGTGCAAAGAACAAATGCTCTCAGATAAACCTTGCCTAGACATATATTACATTCTTTGATCTGGTTGTATATATAATTTGTCAATAGGTTGTTGGCCTAATATGGTTGCCTCTGGTTTTCTGAAACTAGCTAGGCATTATTTATCTCTCACATTGTCTAACCCCTCCATCATGGTTTCCCCAATTAAGGTGCCCCTGTTTTTCCCATTTCTCCCTTGATAATACCCTTCTATGGTCTCATCTCTCTTGAGCTCCTTCTTTCCCTTTATCCCCTAGGTTCCTTGTATAACCTTCCCTCCCCCCTCCCCTTAAAATAACCCCATTTTTATCCATATCTCCCTTATTAACACCTGTTTCCTACTGTTCTTCAACTTCAGATTCTTTCTTTTCCTTTACCTCCCTGGTTCCTTTCCATTAACCTGGTTCCTGTAGTTATGTCTGGATACATACTCACTTACCAGGGTTTGGTTCTAGGATCCACATATGAGGGAGAACATATGTTGATTTTTTTTCTGAGTCTGTGTTACTTCACTTAGTATAACATTTTCTAATTAATTCCATACCTGCAAATTTCATGATTTCATCTTTCTTTACTGCTGAGTAAAACTCCGTCGTATAAATGAACCACATTTTCATTATCCACTCGTCAATTGAGGGGCACTTAGGTTACTTTCATGTCTTAGCTATTGTGAAAAGAGCAGCAACAAATATGGATGTACAAGTGTCTCTGCAATAGGATGAGTTCTTCAGGTATAAGCCAAGGAGTGGTATAACCGAGTCAAATGGTAGGTTCAGTTGTAGTTTTTTTTGTTTGTTTGACACTGCTTTCCATTTAGGTTAAACAAGCTTCCATTCCCACCAGTAGTGTATGAGCATTCCGCTTCCCCAACATACAACATTTGGTATCATTTGTTCTTTTAATCTTAGCCAGTCTTACTAGGGTAAGACGAAATCTTAAAGTGGTTTTAATTTGCATTTCCCTAAGTACTAGTGATGTTGAACATCTTTTAAGATGCTTCTTAGCCATCTTTATTTCTTCATTTGAGAACTCTCTGTTTAGATCTTTAGCCCATCTTTTAATTGGGTCATTTGGTTTCTCGATTCTCTTTTTTTTGAGTTCTTTATATGTTCTGGCTGTTAAATATGTGTGAGATGTGTCACTGGTGAAGATTTTTTCCCATTCTGT
>NW_008343385.1:4385254-4387180 GCF_000622305.1 Nannospalax galili | reverse complement strand
TGGCTTTAATTATGTTGAGGTATGTTCCCTCCAGTCCAATTCCCTCTCAGACTTTGAACATAAAAGCATGTTGAATTTTGTCAAAGGCCTTCTCTGCATCTATTGAGATGACCATGTGGCTCTTGTCTTTGAGCCCATTTATATGATTTATGACATTTATTGACTTACGTGTATTGAACTATTCCTGCATCTCTGGAATAAAGCTAACTCGATCATGTTGATCACATCTTTTTGATGTGTGTCTGTATGCGGTTTGCAAGTATCTTGTTGAGACTTTTTGCATCTATGTTCATTAAAGATATGGGTCTATAGTTTTCTTTTTTGGTTGTATCTCTACCTGGCTTTGGTATTAGAGTGATGCTGGCTTCCTAGAAAGAATTTGGAAGTTCTCCCTCCATTTCTATCTTTTTGAATTACTTAAGTAGTATTGGATGTAGATCCTCTTTAAATGTCTGGTAGAAGTCTGCTGTAAACCCATCTGGTCCTGAGCTTTTTTTGAGTTGGGAGCCTTTGTATTACTGTTTCAATTTCCTTATATGTTATGGGTCTGTTTAAACTATTGATCTCTTCTTGGTTTAACTTGTTCTTGTCTTTGAGTCCATTTATATGATTTATGACATTTATTGACTTACGTATGTTGAACCAACCCTGCATCTTTGAAATATAATGTTCTGGATCTCTTTGGTGCCTGTTGTGATGTTTCCCCTTTCATCTCTGATTTTGTTTATTTGTAGATGCTCTTTCTTTCTTTTGGTTAACTGGGCAAGTGGTCTATCAATCTTGTTTATCTTTTCATAGAACGAGCTCTTGGATTTGTTGATTCTTTGTATTTGCTTTGCTTCTATTTCATTAATTTCTGCTCTGATATTTGTTATTCTTCTTGTCTGCTGCATTTGGGTTTCATTTGTTGTTGCTTTTGAAGTGTCTTGAGTTGCAATGTTAAGTCATTTATTTGCGTTCTTTCTGATTTTTTGATGTAGGCACTTAGAGCTATAAGCTTCCCTCTAACGACTGCTTTCAGTGTGCCCCAGAGATTTTGTTGTATTGTCTTTTCATTGAGTCCTTTCTGTTTAGTTCCAGGAATACTTTTATTTCTTTCTTAATTTGTCCTTTGACCAATTCATCATTCAGGAATGTGTTGTTTAATCTCCATGTGTTCATGTAGTTACTGGGGGTTTCTTCCAGTGTTGATTTTAAGCTTTATTGCATTGTGGTCTGATAGAATGCATGGAATTATTTCAGTCTTTTTGTATTTGTTGAGGTTTGCTTTGTGCCCCAGTACATGGTTGATTTTGGAGAAGGTTCCATGGGGCGCTGAATAGAACATATATTCTTCGGGTTTTGGGTGGAATATTTGGTAGATGTCTGTTAGGTCTATTTGCTACATGGTGTTGTTTAATTCAGGTGTCTCTCTGTTAATTCTGTGTCCTATTGACATATCTAATGGTGACCAGGGGTTATTGAAGTCCCCTACTATTAATGAGTTGGGATTGATCTGGGTCTTAAAGTCCTGTAATATTGTTTTTATGAAGTTAGGTGCACCACAGTTTGGTGAATATATGTTCATGATTGTAATATCTTCTTGGTTTATTGTTCCTTTGATCAGAATGAAGTGGCTCTCTTTGTCTCTTCTGATTAGTTTTAGGTTAACATCTATTTTATCAGATATTAGAATTGCAATGCCTGTTTTTTTCTTAGTACCATTCACTTGGTATATATTTTTCTATCCTTTCACCTTAAGGTAGTGCCTCTTCTTGAAAGTGAGATGAGTTTCTTGCAGACAACCAAAAGATGGGTTTTGATTCTTAATCCATTCACCTAGTCTGTGTCTTTTGACTAGGGAGTTCAGTCCTTTAATATTTAAAGTTATTAATGAAAGATGTGTATTGAATCCTGTTGTTTTTATTACTGTTTACATTCTTGTTA
>NW_008343385.1:4375188-4384666 GCF_000622305.1 Nannospalax galili | reverse complement strand
TTGATATTCTGTTTTCCATTTCATTCATCCTGTTGGTGAGGCTTTCTCCTTGTCATTTCTAATTTACTTACTGAGTGTTTTACTTCCTTCTTCATTTCAGCCTGAGTATTCTTCACTATTTCTAACTCTTCTGAATTTATTCAGACATTTGTCCCTATCTTCCTTCAGTACTTTGATTTTTTTGTGTGTGTTCTTTAAAGTCACTGAATTTTTTTATCATGTTTATAATTGTTCTTTTGAGTTCCATGTCTTGTGTTATCTCTAGGCAGTTCTCATTGTAATCCTCTAGAGGACTATTGGTACTTGGTGGGGATATATTATTTTGGTTTTTCATGTTATTATTTTTTCTCTGTGACTTTGACATGTGGACTTCCTTTGCAATTTCTGATTCTTGTGTGAGACTCAAGCCTTCTTTTGTTTAGATCTGCTTCTCTTTGTAAACTTTATGTGCCTTTGTGGTTTACTTGTTGGGCATCAAAAGCTGGTTGGTCTAGGCTTCAGGTTCTCTTGTTTGATTTTATATTGGAGTGGCCTAATTGCTGTTGTCTTCCCGAGTTCCCACAGATGCCCAAGTGAGATGAAGTTCAGATGCTCTCAGGCTTTCTCCTAATGTCTGGGTCCCTCCAGGAAAGATGCTTCCCTCAAGAATTTGGGGGCTGAGCTGGCCTGGGAGAAGGGCCCAGGATAGATGCTGGTCTCAGGAAGCTGGTGGCTCTGCCACCTAGGGAAGTAAAGGGAGGTGAGGGCGGGCCAGGCCCAGAGGGTGGCAGGGGATCTGGGAGGGTGAAAGAGGATGGGAAAGTCAAGGCACGGTGGGCACTGGACTTACCCAGGGAAGGTACTGGTACCAGGACACAGGAAGCTGTGCAGCCCAGGAAGCAAAGGGATATGAGAGCGGGACCAGCCCAGAGGATTCCTGGGGACTAGGAAAGGTGCTGGCACAAGGATGCCCAGAAGCTGTGCAGCCCAGGGAAGTAAAGGGAGGTGAGGGAGGGATCAGGCCCAGAGGGTTCCTGGGGCCGCAGGGAGGAACTGGGTTGGTCCACATGCAAAGGATCAGGAAGCAGGGGTGGCTCTGGGCCAAGAGGTTAGCCCCGGTGTCTGGGGTGCCAAGACAAGAAATGGGTCTGTACCCAGGCTAGGAGGAGAGACTTGGTGGGGGAGCTGAGAGGGTGAAAGGGGCTGGGGGAGTCAAGGTGCAGTGGGCACATTGGACCTACCCAGGGAAGGTGCCGGTACCAGGACACTGGAGGCTGTGCAGCCCAGGAAGTAAAAGACCCTGTCTATTATTTTAAAAAGGATTACTGGGGCTGGAGAGATGGCTCAGTGGGTTAAGAGCACTGACTGCTCTTAACTGCTGAGCCATCTCCCCATCCTGAAGCCCTCTTCTGACCTCCATGGCATTGCACCACACCGGTGCTCTCACATACATGCAGACAATACACTCATACACATAAAAATAATTTTTAAAAAGCTGTTTTCAGAATTCCCCCAGAACATTTTTTCTCCTTTCTTGTTTAACTAATTGTTGATTTTCCTGAAAATCTAACCAGAAAAGCTAGTTGCCAAAAAGGAATTACTGAAGATGTTGTGAAAGAGATATGTCTTGAAAATAAAGTTTAATGAAATTAAGAATAAAATCTCTGGGGACTAGAAAGATGACTCCGTGGCTAAGAGGGAATATTGCTCTTCCAGAGGACCTGAGTTGGGTTCCCAGCACCCAAGTCAGGCAATTCACAACTGCCTATAACTCCATTTCCAGGGGAATCTGATGCCCTTTTCTGGCTTCCATGGGTACCTGCACTCATGTGCACATACCTCTACACAGACACACATACAATCACATAATTTAAAATAATAAAATCATTAAAAAAAATCTAAAAAGATGTTCAAAGGATGTTTAGTCCTATAAAACTGAATATGAAGAATTTCAAAAAATTTTTCAAAAGATCCTTACACGTTTAAGAAAAATTGAAACAAGGGGCTGGAAAGATGGTTCAGTGGTTAACAGCATGCATTGCTCTTTCTGAGGACCCAAGTTTGGTTCCCAGTACCCAATTGCTTGGCCTGTAACTCCGGCCTTCAAGGACACTTGCACACATACATGCACACACACACACACACACACACACACACACACACTCAATTTTTAAAAAACTTTAACAACAACAAAAAGAAAAACCAAGACAAAGGCTGATATCCAGAAGCTTTTAAAGATAAAAGTTAGAGATCATGAGGGGTATTATACCTTTAAAAAAATTGATTAAGGGGGGCAGTGAGATGACTGAGCAAGTAAAAGCTCTTACCATACAAACCTGTCAACCTGAGTTTGATTCCCTGCTGTGGAAGGAGAGAACAGACTCCCATATCTTGTTCTCTGACTTCCACACACAGACCGTGGCACACACATGCACCTGTTCACATACACACACACAAACATACACACAATATGCACCATGTGGGTGTAGGTGCCCATGGAGGCCAGAAAAAGGCATTGGATCCCCCAAAACTGGAGTTAAAAGCAGTTGTGAGCCACCATGTGGATTCTGGGAACTGATCTCTGGTGCTGTGGAAGCGTAGCAAGTGTTCTTAACCACAAAACCATTTATCCAGCCTCCAAATAAATAATTTTTTAAAATTGATTAAGGGCTGGAGAGATGGCTCAGAAATTAAGAACACTGACTGCTCTTGCAGAATGTACACCCACATGGTGGCTAACAACTGTCCATAATTCCAGTTCCAAGGGATCCAATATCTTCTTCTGGCCTCTGAAGGTATGGTGTGCTTACCTACGTGCAGGCAAAACACGCATACACATAGAAAAAATAAAAAATAATAAATAAAAAAAATTGATTAAGCCATGTCAGGTGTGGTGGTGCATGTCTTTAATCCCAGTACTCGTAAGGCAGAGGCACGTGGATCTCACAGAGATGGAGGCCAGGCTGATCTATGTAGTGAGCTCTAGGCCAGCTGGGGCTACAGGGAGACCCTGTCTCAAAAAAAAAAAAAAAAAAAAAAAAAAAAAGTCAACATAATTTCTAGATGTGAAGGAAGAAGGAAGCCATTATCTCAAGAAAGACCAGTGTAGAGAGTTCACCTAGCAAGCTCAAGGCAAGGTTTCACACACACACACACACACACACACACACACACACACAGAAGATATGTCACGCTGCCCAGGAAGATGCTGAGTGATCCTATTTAATGGGAGAAACAAAGAAAGAAACAAAAGAATTCTAATCATGAAAACAGATTTTCTTACTATGTCAGAAATAGTGAAGAGAATAAAACCTATGAAAACGGAAACAGATGATGTTAAACAGACGAGACCGAAAATAAACTATATCTGAAAATCAGCTAGCGCTTAAAAACCCGATCAAGCTTGTGACTTTTTGTTGGTGTTTCTTCAGTTGAAAGAGAGTTTTAATTATGTGAATATATGCAAGGCACACAAAAATTATTTAAAATATGACAATAAATATAATAAATGTTAGAACATTTAAAGAAACAAAAAGAACTATGCAACTGAAAATACATTTCTATCTTTTACATTAAGATATTTGTCTTACTATTATTTATTATTGTGTTTAAAGATGTGATGATATGAGGGGCTGGAGAGTGGGCTCAGATGTTAAGAGCACTGGCTGCTCTTGCAGAGGACCTGGGTTCAGTTCCCAACACCCACAGGTGGTTCACAACTGCCTATAACTTCAGTTCCAGCACCTTCTTCTGGCCTCCACAGGCACCAGGAATGCATGTGGTGAACATACATGCATGCAAGAATTCACACATGCATATACAATAGAAACAAATTAATCTTTTATTAAAATGTGATGATGTAAGTCAGGCCTTGTTGCTCATCCCTGCAATTCCAGCCTCAGGAGTTTCAAGCAGGAAGATCTCCAATTTTGGATCAGCCTGAACTATGTAGTGAGATCTTGTACCCTAAAACAAGTGGCAACATAGGTTTTGACAGCAAGATATGCCTATGTAAATGTATGTTTCTCAAATCAGGCATACTGGTGCACGCCTGTAATCTCAGCACTTGGAAGGCAGAGACAGAAGGATTAGAAATTCAAGGTCATCTTTGGTTACATAGTGAGCTCCAAGCCAGCCTTGGATACCTGAGATCTTGTCTCAAAATATAGGAAATAATAATTTGTCTAGCTCAATATAAATTTAGTTGTTCTGTTAGGCTTCTTGAATAAAAGGCTGTCAAGATGGTTCAGTGATTAAAAACACTTACCATACAAGCCTGATGACCTGAATTTGATGCCTGGAACCCATGGTGGAAAGGGAAAGCTGACTCCTGAAAGTTGTCTTCTGACACATCTCACACACACACACACACACACACACACACACACACACTTGCACAGTCACTTACTCACTAAATAAATAAATGTAATAAAAAATTTAAAAGAAATTCTTGAGTAAAATAGCCTTTCTTTGTAACAATTTAAGTTATACCTTTACTTTCAATTTTCTCTTAGAAGTTTCCCTAATTTCAATTATTTTCTTTTTTATTTTTATTTTACTGTATCTGAATATATTGCCTGCATGCATGTAAGTACACCCATGTTGTGCAATGCCCAAAAAGGAGAAGAGGGCATCAGATCCCCCCAGAACAGATATTACAGATGGTTGTTAGCCACCATGTGGGTGCTGGGATTTGAACCCGGGTCCTCTGCAAGAGCAGCCAGCGTTCTTAATCATTGAGCTACCTCTCCAGCCCCTCAATTATTTATTTTCTTAAAACTCTTTTTATCAGCCCTATAAACATGAAACTCCATGACCACAATATTGGTAATTTTCACATAATTCAAGGGAGATAATTGGCATAATTTATTATATCATCTCTTTATCTTAGATAAATGAGTAAGGAATAATTATTTACTATAAAATATCCATGTACTGAATATTCATGTATCCTCTGACTGAAGCAAAGGAACTAATTAATGAAGATAGTGATTTCATTAAAAGTTTAGCTGACCAATTAAATAAATCCCACTGCTTTGGTTTGCCAGAGAAAGACAGGTTTTTGTTTTGTTTTGTTTTGTTTTTTGGTATTTTTGAGACAGGGTCTTCCTGTAGCCCCAGCTGTCCTGGAACTCACTATGTAGACCAGGCTGGCTTCTGTCTCCCAAGTGCTGGGATTAAAGGCATATGCCACCATGCCTGGCTAAATTAAAAAAAAATTGGGGGGTCTTTTTGAAACAGCGTCTCCCCATAGCCCCAGCTGACTTGGAACTCACTATGTAGACTAGGCTAGCCTCGAATTCACTGAGATCTGCCTGCCTCTGCTTCCTAAGTACTGGGACTACAGGTGTCTGCCACCAAGCCTGGCAAGTCAGGTATTTTTTAGCTCAATTTTCATACATCATGGAGCTCATCTCCCTGAAATTCTATGATTTCCTTACTTTGCTATTAATCCAGGAAGGGCTTTAAGTATGAATATATATATATGTATATAAACTTATTTTTACCCCATATTAAATATTATCTTTTCTTTTTTTTTGTCTTTTTTTTTGAGAATCTTCCTGTCAAATCTTATCTTTTAACATTTATGAAAACATGGAGACCATGCTACCAACATACACAACTTCAGTGCCTTTATGAATGCTTTTGTTTCCAGGAAAGAAATGAAATAATATTGCTGGGGAAATTATTAGAAATATGAACTATGCCTCAGTTATGTGTCTTCAATTCAATAAGCTTTTATTGCAACAAGCAGCATCCAGTCATTAAGACAAGGCCCCGGCAACTCATGTAAATATAGCAAGTATAAATATCCTCTCTGGATATTGAGTTTTGGAAAACTTGATATGGAAGAAGTTTCTGAGTTCTTAAGTATCTGATAAGAAAGGCATATTTGCAAAGTGGTATCCATCAAAAGTAAGGTTTTTTTTTTTTATGTGTATGAGTGTTTTGCCTGTATGTATGTAAGTGCACCACATGTGTGCAATATCCAAGGAGGCCAAAAGAGGACATTGGATCCCCTGGAACTGGAGTTACAGGTAGTTGTTAGCCACATGTGGGTGCTAGAAACTGAACCTGGGTCTTCTACAAGAGCAGCCAGTGCTCTTAGCCGCTGAGCCACCTCTCCAATCTCAAAGTTTTGTTTTTGTTTTTAAGGTAAGGTTTTTGTCATTTGTATTTGAAACCATGTCCTCATTTATTTCCATGTGGACAGTATGTATAGCCACATACAATGTGTATATAGCAGTGGAATAAAATCCAGAATAGGCCTTCAAAAGTGAAAAGAGTCACAACAATAAAGCAGGTGAAAGTCTGAATAGAGCCTGAAAGTCGAGGCCTCTTTACTCCAAAGAACCTCCCAAACAGGTCAGTGCCAGAGATTCCATTATGAATTTTTTTAAATTCCCAAATGCAAAACATACTAAAGAAGCAAAATTCAGTCTAGAGCCGCAGACTTGAACAGTCATGCGAAAGCTCCAGCTTGCTTCCACCTGCATGCTGGGGCTATCCCACAGCCCCTCATAATACCCAGTCATCCAGGAACTGTGTTTCCATGGCTGTCACCTGCCATTTATCTTCCCTTGTGGCCTACCAGACAAAAACCCTCCGTGATTTTTAACTAATTGAGTGCTTGATGAACCACATGCTTTTTATTTCTAAGCTCTAATTTCCAAAGATTTGATGGCTAGCTAAAATAGCCACTGATCTACCTGTTCATATTTTCAATTTCATTATTTCTAGTGGTTTTTCCTATTGTACAGCTGCCAGCTGTTCCTCCCACATGTAAAACGTGCTCCCATTAGCTTTTATCTAAGTCTCTCTTAAATCTCAGCTAACAAGTTTTCTGATCTAACCTTTCCCTTTCCTTCGACATTCTTTAAGACAGACAAATCCCTGTGAGGACACACAGCTGGTTGAAAGTACACTATCTGGTGATCATACTACCAACAATCACAATTTTCAGATTCAATAAATGGAAATATCTAAAGATAGTACACAATTAGCAGGTATTAAGCTGACGGTCCAATGCTGGTGGATATTTCCAAATCTGAGACCTCAGCAGCACATGGTGCTGGCCAGAATATCCTAGTCATTTCATTCTGCCTAGTGTATGCCCAAGAAAGAAATTCACTTCAGTTTAGCTTTGGAACAAAACAGAATTTGTATACTCTCCATGCCTTCTCCATGCCTAATAGCTTTAAGAGGTAAGTTTTCCTCAAGTTCAGACATTGCTGTTATGAGTGTTCAGGCAACGTTAAATGTCATTTTGAAACATCAGGTCTTCTTTTAAAAAGTCTAACATGAGGGACTGTAGAGATGGCTCAGCAGTTAAGAGCACTGGCTGCTCTTGGAGAAGACTGGGGTTTGGTTCTCAGCACCCACATTGCAGCAAACAACCATCTGTAACTCCAGTTCCAGGGGATCCAGTGCCTTCTTCTGACCCCTGCAGGCATTGCATGCATGGGTATACTTACATACATGCAGGCAATACACTCATACTCATAAAATAAAAATAACAAATAAAATATTTTTTTAAAGTCCACCAAATCTGGGTTGTCTGCAAGAGTGGCAAGTGTTCCTAACCACTGAACAATCTCTCCAGCCCAAGGTAATGCTTTTTTACTGTGAGTCTTCAGCTATTGATGATGTATTTATTCAAATTGCATTAGTAAGCCATTTCTACATTCTAGGCATTATAAACTGTCAAGCCCGTAATAGGCTATTTTTTTTTTGGTCTTTTTGAGACAGGGTCTCCTTGTAGCCCCAGCTGTCCTGGAACTCACTATGTTGACCAGGCTGGCCTTGAACTCATAGAGATCCGCCTGCCTCTGCCTCCCAAGTGCTGGGACTAAAAGCATGCTCCACCATGCCTGGCTTAATAGGCTATTTTTATATCACAGAATATGAAATTTCCAATTTGCAGTATGTAAGCAGTTTCTTTCCTCATGCCTAGGGTCAAATCCTACTTATGAAGAGGTATACACAGGACTCCTTTGTTCATGTTGGATTTGCATTGACATAAGTAATATTAGACAATGAGCAGTACATTTTTCCAATTTATGATATTGTCTTAGTATTTCTGGAGGATTAGCTAGTTTAATGAGGAGGTGTTGGGATGACTCTAACTGAAATTTCCATTGAGGTCAGTCTGGTCTACATAGGGAGTTCCAGGCTAGCCAGAGCTACATAGTGAGACCTTGTCTAGGGGGTGGATGGGGGAGGGGAGAAGGAAGGAAGAAAGAAAGAAAGAAGAAAAGATTAGTTATAACAACACTTGGCATGCATGCAACTATTTCCAAAAACCAAAACCAAAGATCTCTATGTTTAGCCACTTGAATGTCCTGAGTTGCCTGGCATGTCAGCATTTCCACATTGCCCTTTAGATCACATGGACAATGTGTGCCTCCTGCTGGGGGCTCTGAATCTCTGTTACTGTCAGTATCAATCCAGAGAAGGCACTGATTGATAAGGGTCTCAGCTTCACAGAGCTAGTACCCCCTTTACACCTTTCTAAACCTAACACTCCATCTTTTAACACTCTCTTTTCACAGTGAAGGCTTCTTTAAAGCAACTGGCTCTATATATGTCATGGGGAGTGAGGAACTCAACTCATTGCACCACAATCCAGACATTTCACAGGGATGTGCTAAGTGTGTTTTTTGCTCCTTCCTTTTCTTTTCTTGAGGAGGAGGGGAAGGAAACGCAGTTACCTATATGTTTGTGAGACCTCCCTGAATACTTTAGAGATTCAGTTAGCATATCTTTTTGAGTACCTACTGTATACCAGGTACCATTGTTATGTTCTAAGGGTATAGTAGTGAACTAGATACTCATTTAATTTTTATAACAACCCTATAATGTAATATTAATGTACATATTACAAATAAAATGTTGTGGGGCTGAGGTTATATCTCATTTGGTAGAATGCTTGCCTAGCTTGCATAAAACCCTATGTACAATCCCCAGTACCACATAAGAACTGGGTCTGGTAGTGCATGCCTGTAATTCAAGCATTTGGGAGCTAGAGACAGGAGGATCAGAAGTTCAAGGTCATCCTTGGCTATACAGTGGTTAATCTGGACTATATGAGACTCTATCTCAAAAACAATAAAATAAAACAAAATAATAAACTGTTGATATTCTAACCAAATCTTTTTAAAAGCCCACATAAAATATTCAAAATGTAATCCTCTTACTGTCTGTTTAAAAAGCAGAAGTTTAGCAAGTATGTCTTCTTTCTGAGATAGAAGAAAAGGAAACATGTCCTGGTTTATTTCTCCATTGCTGTGACAAAACACTCTGACCACTACCAACTTGGGGAGGAAAGGGTTTATTTGTCTTACATCTTCCAGGTCACAGTTCATCAGGGAGCCCAAGGTAGGAACTCAGGGCAGAAACCTGGAGGCAGGAGGTGGAGCACAGGCCATGGAGGAACACTGCTTACTGGCTTGCTCCCCTGGCCCCTGCTCAGCCTGCTTTCTTATGCAACACAGGCCCA
>NW_008343385.1:4349023-4374697 GCF_000622305.1 Nannospalax galili | reverse complement strand
GGTGGCACCACCCACAGTGGGCTGGGCCCTCCCATATCACTCATCAAGAAGATGCCCCTCAGACATGGCCACAGGCCAGTCCAATAGAGGCAATTCCCCAACCGAGGCTCCCTCAACTCAGGTGTGTCAAGTTGACACTAAAGCTATCCAGCACACATGGGTTTGTTCCCTACAAAAATCTGATAGTAGTTATCTTTTATTTTAAATACTAATTTTATATGGATCTGGACCTTTACAAATTCAGGAAAAGAAATCAATGAAAAGTCAATAATACAAGTGAAAAACTGGAAGAGAATTTGAATATGAAATTTCCTTCAAGAAGCTATGCAAATGACCAGCAAACACATGAAAAGATAATATATCTAGCTGGGCATGGTGGTGCACGCATTTAATCCCAGAACTTGGGAGGCAGAGGCAGGTAAATCTCTGTGAGTTCAAGGCCAGCCTTGTCTACATAGTGAGTTCTAGGACAGCTGGGGCTACAGAGAGACCCTGTCTCAAAAAGACATAATAATAATAATAATAATAATAATAATAATAATAATTAGAAAGATAATATATCTAGTCACCAAAGAAATCAAAATTGCTACCACTGTTAGAGACTGCTTGCTACACACTAGGGATTCTGAAATAAAAGAGGTGATAATCACAAGGCTGGTGAGGATGCAGAGACTTGGAGCCTTTACATATTGCCTGTGTGAGTGTACAAAGGTGCTGGGCCTGTGAAAAACAGTTTAGAGGATCCAAAACAGTTGAGCATTGAATGACAATAGGACCCAGAAATTCCATTTTAGGTGTGTACACAAAAGAACTGAAAACAAGTGCTCAGATATTTGTACAGAAATAGTCACAGAAGCACTCCCATAATACCCAAGGGGTGGGAATAAGTGTCCAACAGTGGATGAACTGATAAATCGAATGTGGTCTATACACACAGTAAAATATAATTTAAGTCCTCATACCTGTAACAGCATGGATGAGCCTTGAAAAGGGTATGTCTAGCAAAAGAAGCCAACCACCTAAGGCCACTTACTGTATAATTCTATTCACATAAAATGTCCAGAGTGGACAGTTCTATAGGGACAGAACACTGATTGTTGGTCGTGAGTGGCAGGGAAAGGGGGAAAGCGATTGCTAATGGAAACAGGATTTCTTTTGGTGACGATGGGAAGAAATGTTTCATTGCTGGAGATCCAACCCAGGGCCTTGCACATGCTAGGCAAGTACTCTGCCACAGCGCTATACTACCAGCCCAAGAAAGTCTTTTAGAACTAGATTGTGGGGATGGTTGCACAAATCTGAATATTCTAAAATGTACTGAATTACAGACTTTATAAGGATAATTTCAATAGTATGTGAACTATATGTCACTTTTTAGAAGAAATGAAAGGAGAGAATTAAATAGTTGTCTAGTAAGACACCACCTGTCACCTGTCTAGTGACACCACCTGTAGCTTCCCTGACTCAGCTTGGTGTAGAAAGTATTTCACAAGCAAAGTTCAGAATTTTGAATGAAGGCAGCGAAATGCAGGGGTGTGGCTGGGCAGTATAGTAGACTTGTGGTTTAAGCTCACAGGTTCCTTGGAAACAGCAGCTTGTATGAGTTATGGCCTCTCAAATGAAGGTACTTTGTATTTTGCATACCAGTTCCTATGGACTTAAGTGAAATCAGCTTTAGAAAACATATATCTTTTTGGAAACATGCAGAAATGTTGACAATGATAATTTTACAGAAGTCAAATGAGAAATATCTTTCCATTTCTATTTTAGTTTAAAAAATATTGTACGTTGTGTGAGCACATGTGTGTAACAGAGAAACTGAAATATCCTAAGGCTCCACAGGACTTACAGTGAGTTTTAAACACTTAGATGAATGTCCCCAAGCCACTTCCTAGTATACATGATATTTTGAAGAATCTAGTCCTGCGTGAAGTGAATTTCAAAGGGGGAATTTTTGGTAGCTCTTCATCAGCAGGTATCAAATAATCTTTGATGCATAAAAAGCTTTCTAGTCTCCAGGAGTGATGACTTGGGTTAAGAATTAATACAGAGATATGGTAATCAGCCAGTTCTTCAAATTCACATATCCTGTACAACCCACAGATACTCTTGCCTCTGTACCCTAGAATTCTCTTTGTTACTGGCATCTCTCTGCTCATGTTTTGGATCAGTGCAAGCGAAAATTTAGAAATCTGTGGGTAGCTCTTGTCTAAGTGATCCAGCTCAACCTCAGATAGTCATTGGGTTTGTATCCTCTTAATAATTCAAGGCCAGCATGGTCTACATAGCGAGTTCCAGGCCAGCAGGGGCTACTGGGAGACCCTGTCTCAAAAAGACTTAAAAGAAAAAAAGGAAGTCAGACATGGTGGAACACATTTTTAATCTCAGGTAACCCCAGAGGCTGAAATGTTTTAACCAGGAGTTGGAGACCAGTCTTGTAACAAAGTGAGACCCCCCTTCAGCAGGGAGGGAGGGAGAGAAAAAGAAGGAAGGAAACAAAGAGAGGAGAGGGAGAGCACAGGAGAAAAGACAGAGTCAAAGCTATGTACAGTTCTCCCAGGAGATACATGGGGTTTGAAAGAAGCCATGGAGAGTTAAGAGAGTAAGGTATAGCTAACGTATGCCAACCTCTGTCCTACACACACGCACACACACACACACACACACACACACACACACACATACATACGCGCGCGCGCGCGCGTGCGCATCTACCTTAACTCCCTCCTTCGATACACACACACAAGAATTTAAATGTTGGATTCTGAGGTTGAAGCTCAGTAACAGAGAGCATATGTTCCCTCAGTGTGTGTGTGTGTGTGTGTGTGTGTGTGTGTTACTATGATAAATATCGGTTGCTATTTCTTTTACCACAACCAACAGCTCTAGTTTGCCTGGTACTTTCTTTTGTGTCTTAAAAATTTTATTTGTTGTATAAATATATATGTATATCCTTCTGCTAAAAATGCAATTTATTCCTATACTATAATATATACTTAGAGAGATGGCTCACTGGTTAAGAGCACTGGTTACTCTTGCAGAGGACCTGGGTTTGATTCCCAGCACTCCCATGGCAGCTAACAACCTTCCTTGACTCCAGTTCCAGGGTAATCTGACTCCTCTTCTGACCTCCACAAGCATTGAACAACATGGGTACAGTTACATACGTGCAGGCAATACACTCATACTCATAAAATAAAAATAATATAATATTTTTTAAAAATTCAATGATTTAAAAATAGAATTTTTAAATTCAATTATTAGTAAAATCTACAATGGGAAAAGTAAGTCCTAACCGCCATCATACCTATACTAGAGAAACAACTTAGTGATTGAGTTTTGATTTTATTATGGTTTTCTTCATGCTTTTTAAGTTTAGTCTTTTTTTTTTTTCTTTTGAGACTCTGTAGCCCCAACTGGCCTGGAACTTATTATGTAGACCAGGCCAGTCTCCATCTCACAGAGATCCACCTGTCTCTGCCTTCCTAGTGCTGGGACAAAAGGTATGTGCCACCAAATCCGGCTCTAGTTTAGTTTTTTTTTTTTTTTGGTCTTTTTGAGACAGGGTCTCCCTGTAGCCCCAGCTGTCCTGGAACTCACTATGTAGACCAGGCTGGCCTTGAACTCACAGAGATCCGCCTGCCTTTGCCTCCCAAGTGCTGGGATTAAAGGCATATGCCACTACGCCTTGCTGGGACAAAAGGTATGTGCCACCAAATCCGGCTCTAGTTTAGTTTTTTTTTTTTTTTGGTCTTTTTGAGACAGGGTCTCCCTGTAGCCCCAGCTGTCCTGGAACTCACTATGTAGACCAGGCTGGCCTTGAACTCACAGAGATCCGCCTGCCTCTGCCTCCCAAGTGCTGGGATTAAAGGCATATGCCACTACGCCCGGCTAGTTTAGTCTTTTTAACAACTGCATTATATTCTATTGTGTGGATGCCTCATATTTTATTTAACCAATCTCCTTCTGATAGGCTTTAGAGTTGAAGGTAATACTATTCTGTTCTGAAAAGATATGCTTTTGTGTATTTGTACATGCATTCCTGTAGAAGAAATTTCTAGAGGTGAAAGGCAGGACTGGGGATGCATGCACATTTAAAGTTGTAATAAAAAGTAAATTGATGGCCGGGCATGGTGGCACCTGTAGTCCCAGCACTCGGGAGCCAGAGGCAGGCAGATCTCTGTGACTAAAACAATTGTAAGATTGGGCTCATCTAGTCTTAGACCACAGTTCTCAATAGACAGAAAAAAAATTATGTGTCTGAGGAGAATGATAACGCTGCTGGCTGTCAGGCAGAATATCATAATGTTCCTTCTATTTTGCTTTTGGGGGGGGTTTAAAATATTTTATTTATTTTTATTTTATGTGTATGAGCGTATTGCCTGCATGTATGTAAGTACACCTGTGTCATGCAATGCCTGTGGAGGTCAGAAGAAGGTGTTGGATCTCCTGGAACTGGAGTCAAGGATGGTTGTTAGCTACCATATGGGTGCTAGGAATCAAACCTGGGTCCTCTGCAAGAACAGTCAGTGCTCTTAACCACTGAGTCATCTCTCCAGCCCCAATAATGTATCTTCTTAGACATTTTATTGAATTCCGAGAGTCCTCCATAATGTTAGGATGGAAAACTAGCATAGTGTGGGGTTTCACATAAGGAAAAGAGACAAGAGGGCAAAGTTCAGATGCACTGCCACCCATCATCATCATCATCACCATCATCATTAATCATCATCATCATAACTTGCTTCATTTTCCACTCCAACATCTAGTCTCAAGATTAGAAAAGAACATTATTGATAATAATGTAACAGCAATTGTAGAAAATTATATTTCTAAAAGTTATAACCTGGGGCTGGAGAGATGGTTCAGCTTTTAAGAGCGTTGGTTGTTCATGCAGAAAACCCAGGTTCAAATCCCAGTACTCAAATGGCAGCTAACAACAGTCTGTAACTCCAGTTCCAGGGTATCTGACGCCTTCTTCTGTCCTCCACAGGCACTGCATGACATGGGTATACTTACGTACATGCAGACAATACACTTATAAAATATAAATAAATAAAAATAAAAATGATAACTTCTTTTTTTCCCACTAAGTATTACTGTCTGAGAAAGCCCATTAAATAATAAATTCGGGTGAAAAAGTATACACTTTAAAAAATTCATCTCTTGTTTGAATGCAACACAGCCTATGTTTGTATGTTTTTTTGTGTTAAGTAGGGATCCAGTGTAGCATAGTAGGTAAGACATTAATAGTTATATTCATGCCCATAACTATTAGCATATTTGAACATTAACACAGGCACTGTTAAGTGTGGACAAGCATCATTTCACAAATCTTCATTATAATGTTGTGAGATATGTATTATTAGCCTCACTTATGGAGCGAATATAAACTTTTTCCTGATGAAACTCTTTAAACATAGTTACAAATACCTAAGCTTTCAACAGCGATTGATGGAGCTGGAAAGTGCCTTGAGATTCATCTGCTTCCTGTAATTCATTTCTCCCTTGGAGGAGGATACTGATTGAGCATACCTTTCTTTCCTGCATTGGATATCGTGAGGGTTATACATTAGTACACAAATAAGACCCACTGTGGATTTAACTTGATGGCAAAGGAGAAATTTTTAAGCATCATGGTGGATTCTCTTATCTAGGTGGACTCCTATACTGTAATCCATCCTCGAAGCTGGAATCCTGCTGATAGGGTGAACTGGCTTCACTTCCTTTCTAATGCACAGGTGGCCAGGACATGGCTTACTTTCAAAATCCAACACAAGAGAGGGTCTCCAGTCGGTCCTAAAGAAGCAGTAGGAATATGCTTGGCACTCATGGATAAACCATCATAGTCCTCATTGATGAGCTACTGTTGGACAATTGATGAGTGGTATTATACCATGAGAACAAGGGAGAAGAAAGCCCCAATGTACAGTAAAATCAAAATTACATTTGGCAGAGGAGGGATCCGTGTCAAAAAATAAGTCTGCAAATCTTAGGAGATACTTGCTGGGCACAGCATGGGAAATAACTTTTGAGGTTTGTAGAAGAAAAAATGGCATCACTGAGACAAAGGAAAAAAAGAGAGAAATTGATGTGAATGCACTAAGGGGGATTAGCTTCATTCCACTTCAATACAAAGGGATATTGTGTTTGTATTGAAATAACAATTCCAAACAATGCTTTATCTGAACCCCCAGTCTGTTTGTAATAAAGATGTCCTCCTTGAAGCATACATACACAGGAAATCTCAGAAAGTTAACAGTTAGAAGGGAAGATGGTAATGAATTAGTCTTGACGCAGCTTGAGCAAGGGTAAGGAAGACCATGAAGAGTTGGTGGGTTCTTGTACATTGAAGCCTTAAGGAAAGAATGTCAGTTACTAGTAGTATAACCTTCGATATTTAACACATTTACAAATTACAATTCCATCTACGTCTGCCATTCTTCCCCTGTATGAATACTTGTAATTTATTAAACTCAACTTCTGGAAAAAACAAAAAATCTGAATGCCCAGTCAAGCTTTTATCTAAGAAAAGATTTCTTGGAAAAGGAATATTTGAGAGATGAATTTGCAAGCCTTAGGTTTCAATCTGTCTCCCCTGTCAGAGCCTTAATTGCTTTCTGTCAAACTGGGAAGCTAATCTGGAATGTTTTCAGGATGCTCAAGTCCTTGCAAGCTTTATACCTAAAGCAGGTTCACAGCCATGCAGAGAACAACCTTTGAAGTTTCCATGCTCCACTCTTATCACAAGTGTCTTGCTTTGATCTGCCGGTACCATTTTTTTTCCCTGAGAAATTTTCTCATGATCGTTGTATTTCTTATCATCG
Organism: Nannospalax galili; assembly: GCF_000622305.1. Classification (NCBI taxonomy): domain Eukaryota; kingdom Metazoa; phylum Chordata; class Mammalia; order Rodentia; family Spalacidae; genus Nannospalax; species Nannospalax galili. Next base: position 4,367,870 of record NW_008343385.1, on the reverse strand, counting down.
ACCATTTTTATTCCGTAATGTCCATATTTCCTATGGACCAAGGTTGACACTATATGAGCAAATATTTTGCCAGCTGTGCTGTCTTTGATGACAGAAAGGCAAAAGCAATAATCTAACAGAAGCTGTGTGGTTTCTTCATGTGCTCCTTTTGATTTATTTTGACTAAATACTCATTTTACTTTTTCTTTTTATATTTACACTCTGATGTTTCAGTATGGAGTCTGTAAATATGTGCCATTTGTTTGTAATTTCATGCAAAATAAAGATACAGGGAAAAAAATCAGATCAATTTCTTGGTGAGTTTTAGTTTTTCAATTGCCACTGGCATGGGGTTTGGGAAGTTTTGTAGAAAATATTGAAGAACAATTTAATGTGTATTTGTACTTATTGATGAAGTAGTTACTATCTTGCATGTGAAATTATAAGTATTAAATGTGATGGGGAAAGAGGAAAAAAGAAAAGGAGAAAAGGAAGAAAATTTAATAAAAGAAGATGGAAACAAAACGGAAATTAAACCGTCAAGACAGAACAGGAAGAAACAAGGAGTAAGAAGTACATGTAAAGGGACTGCCTTCTACAAATCGTACTAGGATTGTTCACATGTATGTATATGCATAGAAGTGCATTTATTTTTTAAAATATTTTATCTATTATTTTTATGTGTATGCGTGTATTGCCTGCATGTAGGTAAGTGCACCCGTGTTGTGCAATGCCTGCAGAGGACAGAAGAGGCTGTCAGATCCCCTGGGACTGGAGTTACAGGAAGTTGTTAGCTGCCATGTGGGTGCTGGGATTCGAACCGGGGTCTTCTGCAGGAACAACCAGTGTTCCCAACTGCTGAGCCATCTCTCCAAGCCCCAAAGTGCATTCATTTTTAAGATTTCTTTTTCTTTTTTTAAAGACAGGGTCACACTATGTAGCTCTGGCTCATCAGAACTCACAGAGATCTGCTTGCATCTGCCTCCCAAGTGCTGGGATTAAAGATGTGCACATCATGTCTCGCTTATTTTATTTTTAATTATATGTATGTATGTCTGTGTGGGTGTTCGTACACGTGTATGACTGCCTGCAGAGGCCAAAAGAGAATGTTGGATCCTCTGGTGCTGGAGTTATATGTGGTTGTGAGCCACCTGACATGGGTGCAGGGAATCACACTTTGGTGTTTTCTTAGAGTGCCCTTGACCACTGAGTCAACTCTCCTACCCCCATATTCATTTCTTTAAATAAATGTATTTCTGAGTAAACATAATAAATGCTTCCTCTTTTCTGTTACTTTATCTTACAAGAAAGGCTTTTTAATGTGAGCTTCTCAATGTTCTTGAACAAAAGAGTAAGATTTGCAATAAGAATAGCATAGTTATTATTTATGGGTTTTAAAATTTTTATTGTTTTTTATTTTAGGTGTATGAGTGTATTGTTTGCATGTAGTAGGTGCACCTCCACAGAGGTCAGAAGAAGGCATTGGATGTACCTGGAAAGGGCTGGAACTGGAGTTAAGCACAGCTGTTAGCTGCCATGTAGGTGCTGGGAATGGAACCCAGGACCTCTCCAAGAGCAGTCAGTGCTCTTAACCACTGAGCCATCTCTCCAGCCCTATTTATGTTTTTTTAAAAATATATGTAAAGCATTGTTTGTGTATATTTGTAAGATATTTGGAGTTTTTTTTTCTTTTTATGTTAGAAGATAATTGTACAGCTTAGAGAATACTTTAGCTCAGTGAAAAAATACTAAGATGCTGAACTAACTATAGAGTCATGTCTATAAAAGCCATGTTTGTATTAAGGTCAAATTCCTCTCAGAAAATTAGTAGGTAACTCCCAGAGGGCAAGGGATGTGGGGAGAATGGAATTTTTAGCCCTGCCTTGATAAAATGAGCATTTTAGAGACCGTTTGAGACTACTGAGTCTTGCTGTCAACATTTCTTATTTCATTTTTATGTTTTGAATTCAATTCTGCTATCGGAACACCTTGCCATTAACAGTGCCCCTCCCCCCCATCAGCCTGCACTCAGCCAGTTACACTGGCTTGGCCTCTGTGTGGTCTGCTACATTTCCTAAGCATACACTTCTCTAGCAAGTATGGAGTGGGTTTTTTGTTTGTTCGTTTATGATTTATTTATTTTATGTGTGTGTTTTGTCTGCATGTATGTAAGTGCACCACATGCATGCAAACCAGCCAAGGCCCGAGAAGGCAATCTGCCCCTGGCACTGGAGTTAGGGACAGTTGTTAGCCTCCACATGGGTGCTGGGAACCGAACCCGGGTGCTCTTTCAGAGCTATCCCTCCGGCCCCAAAATGTAGAGTGGAGTGTTTGTTTTGTTTTGTTGGGGTTTTTTTTGACAGAGTCTCCTTGTAGGCCCAGCTGGACTGGAACTTACTGTGTAGACTAGGCCGGCCTTAAACACAGAGATCCACCTGCTTCTGCTTCCCTGTGCTGGGATTAAAGGCGTGCGCCACCACACCCAGCTAGTATGGAGTGTTTTAAAGCAACTATTAGCATTGGGGTTTGGATTTGGCCTTCCGTTGTATTTTCTGGATTTCTTCTCCGCAAAATGGCGGTCCTTTGAACGTCGCTAGCTACCTTGATGGTGAGCATTTAGGCTGATGCACCAGGCATGCAGTACTTTGCTTTTCTTGTCCCTTGCTATGTTTATGTTCCAGAAGTAAATAAGGATCAAGGCAAGGGGCTACATGGAAAGCCAACTGCTGAGAAGGATGGAACCAAGGATAGCCTTTTCTGATAAAAAGGACCAAGAGAATTCTCAATGTGTTCATAATCCTCAGGGGAAACCGTCCCAAAGAGGAATACTGCTCGGCCTTACAGCATGGCTGATACCCTCACACACACCTCGCTTCTCTTCTCAGAGCTGAAAACCGGACATTTTGAAATGTGTACTGCCCTTGCTCCTGAACACAATGGTACCTTTCATCTGTTTCTGGTGATTTATTTTCTTTTGTTGCTGGATCCCCTACATAATTGTAAGCATCTCGGAGGCAAGCACAATGGTGAGCGGCGGGTGGACGCTTCCTCCGCAGATGCAGACAATGTCTGCCTGGCTGGCACTGCTTAATTTGGCCATTAACCCACTTTTATATGCCCTTTTGAGCAAAAGATGCAGAAAAGCTCTTAAGAACTTAAAGGAGAAGACGCTTTTCAAATTTCATTTTCTGATGCAAGATGTTGTGGCCAATCAATTTGTAAATGGGAAGGAAAAAAGTAAAAGGCCTTCCAAAAGAGTCACCAACAACCCCTGCGTCTCCTTTAGAGCAAGGCAATGTACTCCCCTGCAAGGCGTAACCCCGGTCAGATGGAGACATAGAAGAGGATGCTGAAAGCAATTTTTCTGATGGAGAGAAGACCCATGAGGACCCATGAGAATATGCAAATCACAAGCAAGCTGCTCTTTCATACCCAGGCTGTAGAGGCTGTATGCTTGGGTAAGATTCCCTACAGTCTTTGGAAGTTCAAAGTTTGCTGACTGACCCCTCTGAATCAGCAGCTTCAATGTTCCTTCTCTGGTGTTCTACATCCACTAATTTCTCCACCCAATCCATCCTCCAAACAGCTGCAGAGGAATCTCTGTAAGGTACAATGACGAACCCTCACTCTCTAATTGAGAGTCTCAGTGGTTTTGCCCTTCCCTAGAGAGTGAATAGACACAGGCCCTCTCCCAAAGCCCCTTACTTGTGTGCTCTTCCAGAACTGGAAAACTTCCTTGACATGTACTGGATATGTCCTGTGGATCAGTAGTTACTCTTCTCATCTTCTCCTATCCATTGTCTTCTACTGGCATCCACTGACTGCCCTCCCATCAATGCCCACAAGTGCCCCCGCCACCCCAGTTCTCCTATTCAATTCTTACCATTGTTAGGGTTAAGTTGCCTTCCTCCAAAACTTAAGTTCAAGTCACCACTTCTAGTATCCGTGAACACATTTACTTGGAAATAGCGTCTTTGTAGGTGATCGAATTAAGATGGGGTCATTCAGGTAGGTTCTAATCCAAAATGATTAGGGAGAATTTGGGATTATTATGATGTCAGTGCTATGTTTTAAAACATTCCTTAATGAAATGAACTTCAAAACGTTAATTCTTTTTTAAAGATTTTTCTTTATTTTTATTTTTTGTGTGTGAGTGTATTGCCTGCATGTGTGTAGCTGCACCCATGTCATGCAGTGCCTGTGGAGGACAGAAGAGTGCATCAGATCCCCTGGAACTGGAGTTATGGACAGTTGCTAGCTGCTATGTGAGTGCTGGAATTGAAATCTGGGTCTTCTGAAAGAACAGCCAGAGCTCTTAACAGTTGAGACACCTTTCCAGCACTCAAAATATTAACTCTTAACACTGCAATTGGAAGAATAAGTTTTTAAGAAAAAGTACGAATTAACTATATTCATATCTGCATTTGTCTAATGCAACAATCCTGCCTTAGCCCTAGGATGCTGTCATAGGTACCCAACTACTTTTATACTCAGTATTTTGAAAGAATGCTGTAGCCATATCTAAAAGGTCCTTTTCAGACTCTCATTTCTAAAAATTGGGATTCTGAGATCATGCAAAGCCATGCTGTGTAGTTTAGAAATCTGACAGGAGAATCACAAGTTTAAAGCCAGCCTGAGCTACATAGGAGAATGTCACCTTCGCCCTAAGTTTAGGGACTTGAGTAAGAAAACCATGCATACCCAATCCATATATTTGAATCCACGAATTCTTAAGGCTGATTGGTGCCTATTGCTTTCACCATATGGTGTCCAGTCATTTTTTAAGACTTGCCAGCCTGACATAGTATATTTAGTAATGAATTATAGCCTGGATCGTATATCCTGGGACCAGATTCTACCAGTGCTACCCATCAAGAACAATAACTACTACCTAGTAGAGCCAATAATATACAATGAGCATATCAAGCACTTAATTCTGTGCCCAACACTGATTTATGTTTGAGGCTACAAAAAGCAGACAGACATAATGCCTAGTCTGATGGACCTTGAGTAAAGAAACAGGAAAACAAAACCTTTATTTTTTAAAAAAATATATTTATTTACTTTTATAATTTTTTGATTTATTTATTTTTATTTTGTGTATGAGTGTTTTACCTACTTGTATGTAAGTGCACCCATGCCATGCACTACCCAAGGAGGTGGGAAGAGGACATCAGATCCCCTGGAACTGGAGTTGCAGACTGTGTTAGCCATCATGTGGGTGCTGGGAACCAAATCTGGGTCCTCTGCAAGAGCAGCCAGTGTTCTTAACCACTGACCCATCTCTCCAGCCCATTTTTTAAAAAAACTGTGGATTCTTCTATGTTTTAAACTTAATTCAAGCCAAGTGTAGTGGCACACACAGAGTTTGACACTCAGGAGGCTGAGACAGGAGGATTACAAGTTTAAAGCCAGCCTGAGCTACATAGGGAGAACTGTCTTGTGAACAAAATGTTCCCAGAAAATCCTGCATCTTGGACTGAATTTCCTGCAAGGCTGATCAACTGATGAGGGCTCCAGAGACTGTGGAGAGTCTGGAATGTTGCAGGCCCAGAGCCTAATTACCACTTATTTCAGGCTACCTTTAGCCCTTAAATAGCTAAATAGCCATTTCTTTTTCCATCTCTGTTTCTCACCTAACATCTTGTGACTTAACAGATAAAAACCTTTTGGACTGTATTAACTTAGCAGATCACCAGGTCCTTCCAATCAAAAAGCTAAAAATGTCATCACATAGAATCTGATATCTATAGTAGAACACCCCCTCCCCTTTGCTATGTGACCTGTCTACTGAATGTATCCACGAATATATTTGAAAAGTGTCTTGATTTATGACTTTTCTTTGTTCTGCTACTATAAAAAACGCCATAAAACTGCTTCCACACTGGAACATGGAACTGGAGGTAACCTGAATCTCTGTTCCTGGGCCATGGTCACTAGTATTTGACTCCAGAATAAACGATCTCTTACCCCTTTGAGGTGAGTTATGCTTTTGCATCGACAGTCTCATGAAACCAAAATAAGTAAATTAATTAAAATAAATAATAGAGATAAAAGAAGAGGTAATTAAAAATCGAATCTCAAAATCTACAGCTTTTCTTTTTCCCTACCAACAGAAGAATGGAGTTGTTTTCACATTACGCAACATTCGCACAGTAGAGGGAACGGACGAGCTATTGTTCTTAATAGTCTAACAAATAAATTATAGGAAAATAGCAAGTTGTAGCACAATCTTGTGTATTATATCCATGATATGTTATTTCATTTCTCATTATGACTTAGATGAAATGTGACTCTCAGCACTGGCCACTCACAGGAAAGGGATCATCCCCAGTAGGAAGTGTGGGCAACTTGTATTTGTTCTGTATTTGCTTTTCTTAGACGTTCAGAGAGACTAGTCATTATACAATTTTAAATAACACTATATGTAAATAATTTCCATTATTTCAGGAATAATAGTATATCTTAAGATCTTTTAAAAGCACAAAACAAGCTCACTGGGACTCTTGTGTGGCACTATTCCTGGGGAGACATGAACAAATGTCTACTCATCCCAGATAGGGAACCCAAGACAGACCAAAGTCAAACTTGGTGAACCGTTGAGTTTTATTGGGGTTACTTACAGGAGTATGGGTGAAGGGTTACTTACAAAAAATGAGAAATATCATCAAAGTCCAACTTGATGAACTCAGTTTTATTAGGGTTGCTTACTGAAGTATTGGTGAGCGTTTACCTAACAGAAATGACTAAGACAGTCGTATCACTAAAAGCCTACCCTACCATGAGTGACGGCTCACAAAAGCTGGAAACCTGGAGCACACTGCACAACTTGCAGGCAACTGAGGGTCTCTCTCAGGCAGCTCAGCTGTTCTGTCTCTTCCAAGAAGCTTGGTTTATCTCTGCCTCAACTCAAGGAGTTCAGTTGTCTGAGAGTGCTCTAGGCAGCAGCTGGTCTGGTCTGGGAGTCTATAGGGTTTAAATATGCTTGGGGGCCTAGTGAATCTGGTCAGTTTCTGAAGCTATTGAGTTGTTTACTTTCTAAATTCAACAAGCTTCCCTGCAGGATGGAATGTTTCTCCTTCCTTTAGAACATCTTGAGTCTTAAGGAGCTTTCCTCCTAGATGGAAGGTTTTATGTGGAGGAAATTGCTATACAACAGGATGTTCAGTTAATGCTCAAACTCATCATTTCCTTTTCCTGTAAATCAGTCCTCAGTCCCAAGATGCAACACACTAAGCATATCTTCTGGTGAAGAAAATATTTCTACAAGGTCAACTAGTGTTAGAAGAAAAAGGTTGGGCAGAACATTTCTCCTGATTTTCTACCGTTTTCTTATACAGAAGCCCCCTCTTTAATCCTGCAGTTCCTCTGGGGGCTCATGTAATCCCTGGTATCTTCTCCTGGTCCACCTGAGCCCAGGTGTTCTCTAACAGGCCCCAAACCAGATGAAAAGCTGCAGTTGTCTCTGATAGTTTCCTCACATGTTAAGAACAAAAACTCACAGGGCTCAAAAGATGACTCAGCAGTTAAGAGCAATGGCTGCTCTTGCAGAGGACCTGGGTTCGAATCCCAGCACCCACATGGTGGCTAACAACCATCTGTAACTCTAGTTCCAGCCATTTTCTGACTATGGGCATTGCATGACACAGTTGCACTTACATACATGCAGGCAATATACAATACACATAAAATAAAAATAAAATATTAGCACTTGGGAGGCAGAGGCAGGCAGATCTTTGTGAGTTCGAGGCCAGCCTGGTCTACATAGTGAGTTCCAGGACAGCTGGGGCTACAGGGAGACCCTGTCTCAAAAAGACAAAAAAATAAAATAAAATAAAATATTAAAAAAAAATCTCATTAGAACCACACAGTTATTAGACTGTCAAAAACACTATCCCAGAATCCTGCCTCACAGATTAACTGTGGGTGCATCAGGCCTCCAGTAAAAACAAGACATCAGATGGAGGGAAGCAGTCCAAGAGTTAACAACAATGACCCCAGTGGTAATCATGATACAGGGTTCGTGTGCAGAAAATACTGTGAATTGTAGAATGAGACAAATCTAAAGTAGTTGAAAGGGGGGAAGATTTTAAGTGAAAAGGGAAAATTAAGAAAACATTTTAATGTTTTAGGTGTATAAAAGAAAAAATACTCCTGTATTTATAATCCACAAGATACCAGGCATTCGCAGTGATAATATCCAACATGTATTCTTCTCCAATGTCTTGTGTATAGGCATGTGTGTTTGTAGTAGGGCAAACCTATGTCAAAAAAATGTATTATTTTTACCATCTATGATAATTGGTTTTAATGTCAACTTGCCGCAAATCAGTCACCCAAGTAGGGAGGCTTAACTGAGGAATTTCCTTAATTGCTTTACTTGATTAAGGAAAACGCACCCCAAATGTAGGCAGCACCTTTTGGTAGTAGACCAGACAAAAGGGAGCATGGCAGAAGAAGATTCCCTTTTGTTTGTTTGGCCTTCCCTCTTGCCGTTAATTTTTCCTCTTGCTGCTGCCGATTCCTTTGCTGACATCAGAACTAACATTTCCAGGCTTCCATCGTTGACTAAGGATTAGCATCTCTCCAGGAGACCTTTAGGTTTTGGGAGCCAGACTGGGACGGCTAAAGCACCCAGTCATAAGAATTGAGCAGTTCAGGGCTGGAGAGATGGCTCAGCAGTTAAGAGCACTAGCTGCTCTTGCAGAGGACCCAGGTTTGGTTCCCAGCACCCACATAGTGGCTAACAACCATTCCAGGGGATTCTGATGTCCTCTTCTGACCTCCACTGGCATTGCATGACACTGGTGCACTTACATACATGCAGGCAATACACTCATACACATAAAATAAAAATATTTTTAAAGAATTGAGCAATTAGTGGGTCCCCAGCTTCTCAGGTGTGAGTTAGCTGTTGTTAGGTGGAAATAAGCAGATTAATAAATTCTTTTTCTATATTATTCATTCTGTCAGTTCTGTTCCTCTAGAGAACACGGCTGATGCACCATCATGAAGTGTGTGTTTGGTGGCATCAGGCTTGTTCTCAGTGTTGTGGTCTCATGGTTACCCATTTCCACATTGACTTCATCATCTCAAACAGAAACTGTACAATAGAAGAAAACTTCTCGTTCACTTTTCTCCTTAGCCTCTGGTAACCACATTTATAATTTCTGTCTCTATGAATTTGGCTATCCTAGGTACTGTGTGTGACTTTATTTCAACTTCCTTCTATTTAAAGACAGACTAGTATTCCATTGTATTGTGGATGCTGTTTTGTTTATCCATTCATGTGTTAATGGACTTTTGGGTTGTTTTCACTTTTCAGCTATTGCAAATACTGCTGGCATACATTTTTATTCTGCTATTGGGTGACTCTGCTGCACCGTCCTTCTAAAGGCACAGGAATATGATGAGAGTACACATCAACTACCTGATGGTCTGTTTCGTTTTGCCTTACACTAAGGTACCTACAAAAAATCAGAGATGTTGGCTAATATTTCTACATAGTAACAGAATGCTTCTAGGCTGAAAGAATTCTTCGCTTACATAACTTGCTATGTACCATTGGTATGTTTAAAGAAAGGTGTCAGTAATCAGTACAAGAGATGTATACAAAAGTGTGAAAAGAAGTGGCAGTTAAAGATGTAATTTGAAGCTGGAGAACACTGGTCAGTGGACTATAATCTGTAAAACTATGGAACGGACACCTCCACTGTGGAGACAGATACAGCCCTGTTACACTTTGATAACAGTGTATTACTCATCTAACAAATATTCATTTATATTTTATGTGTGTGAGTGTTTTGCCTACATGTAAGTGATGTGCTATGGGTATGCTGGTGCCCTCTGAGGCCAGAGAGAGTATCAGATCCCCTGTAATTGGAATTACAGATGGCCGTGAGATAGCATGTGGGTGCTGGGAACTAAACCTCAGTCCCTTTTGCAAAAACAGCAAGCACTCTTAACTGCTGAGACAGCTCCAAAGAAAGATTTTAAAATTTTTAATTTATGTGTATGTACACATGAGGCCAGAAAAGGGAGTCAGATCATCTGGAACTGGAATTACAGGTGATTGAGAGCAACTTGATGTGGGTGCTGGGAACTGAGCTCTGGGCCTTTGGAAGACCAGTAAGTGTTCTTAATGTCTGAACCATCTTTTAGACCATTATTAAGTTAGCATACAAAGCAATGGTCTTCATTATGCATTTCATATACATGTTTCATACATACTTTACCTCACCCCTCTTCTTCACTGCCTCCCCCCTTCCCGACACCCATTCCCTTGTAGGTCCCCTTCTTCCCTCCCAAATACCTCCCCTTCTGCTTTTAGGACACATGCATTTCATGATCTTCTCTTCCCCTGCCCTCCTGTAGCCCTTTTCCCTCTCATGGTCCCCTTTCTCATTCTCTCTCTCTCTCTCTCTCTCTCTCCCTCCCTCCCTCCCTCTCTCTCTCACGGAAATACAATTTCTGCATGTGAGGAAAAAAAACAGGTATTTGTTTTAAACAGGCATCTGGTTTCTTTTGCTTACAATGATTTCCAGTTCCATTCATTTTCCTGAAATGACATGAATTCATTTTTCTATACAGCTGAATAAAAGTATATTGGGTAACACATTTATGAAATAAAAAGTCAAAAATTTAAACTAAAAAATGTTCTAGCCATGTTTGGTGGTACATGTCTATAATCCCACTACTCAGGAGGCTGAGATAGGAGTATGGTGAATTCCAGGCCAGCCTGGGCTACATAGTGAGACCGTGTCCGACTCTCCCAACCCATAAAAATGTCTTTTCCCATAATCTCCATGATAACGTATGTTCTGTAGCTCCCAGAGCAGTTTTTACCAAAAATTCAATTAATAGCTGTTCAAGTATTTATTGGATGAATGTTTCTCTCCCTGAAGTACAGTGAGGATGAACTTCGTGTTTGTCATTTGTTCACACACAGACACATACACAATCTTGTTTGGTTGGTCTGATCCACTCATATTCTAACCTAGAAATTAAAGCCAGAATCTAAAAATATCAAGTTTGAGACTTCAGGCAATTCATCAAGACAAAATTGCATTATCATAAAGGTAACTAGGTGGTCTTGCCGACCAAAATCTTTCCAACACATTTGTCCGCTTTTGATGCCCAAGAGAACTTGGGTATGTGCAAACATCACACATAGCTTTTTATTGACACTGAAAATGATCTGTATAGAAAGATGTGGACAAGCATGTACGTGATCAAAACTAAAATATAAGTGAACAATACAAAGCTAACAGTTTTCCTCCTTTCCTTTCCTTTTTCAGTGCTGGAGACAGAATTCAGGGCCTTGTGCATGGAAGGCAAGTGCCCCACCGCTGACTCGTAGTGGAGTATCGTTTTCTTTTTAATGAATTTTTATTTAATGTGTATGAGTGTTTTCTCTGCATGTAAGTACGCCTGTGCAGACAATGCCCAAGGAGGTCAGAAAAGGGCGTTAAATCCCCTGGAGTTGACGATGGTTGTTAGCCGCTACGTGGGTGCTGGGACTCACACCCAGGTCCTCTTAACTGCTAAGCCACCTCTTCAGCCCCTAGTTTTCTCAACATGTTTACGTTCCCAATCACTCAAGCAACTACAACAGCACGAATGAGACACTCGCCCAGAGTACAAACAGAATCCAGCACACACTTTGGTTGTTATCAGAAAGCAGTAGTGCTAGAAACTGAATTTGGTTTTTTTTTTTTTTTTTTTTTTGAATTTCAGGGTTTTTCTTCCCCAAAGAGAGACTATTTTGTGAATCAAAAGTGACCTGATAGTACTGGTTTCCCCTGCACATCATATTGTATATGGCAGAAATAAGCTTGTTAAAGCAACTTGCTCTGTGAAAGTCCTGCATAGTTCACCTGCCACCTGAGAAACCCATATCCAATTCAAACAATACTAGTTAAGATCCTGTCAACAGTAGTTGGAGACTTTGAGGGCTCTTTATGGAAGACTTTATAAAGATTAAATAGAAATACTTTAGAATGGCTAAGGATTTCTCATAATGGAGGAAGAAGCAGGTATGGTTAACTACATAGGTTACATAAGCCAGATGCTGGCCGCACTAAGATACTGTGCTAGTTTTCTGTCAACTTGGCATAAACTAGAGTCACCTGGGGGAAATGGAACCTCAGTTGAGGAATGTCCTACATCAGACTGGTCTGTGGGCATGTCTGTGAGGAATTTTCTTAATTCTGGTTGATGTAGGAGGGCCCAGGTGGGCAATGCCATCCTGGGCAGGTGGGCCTGGGCTGTTTAAGAAAGGTAGCTGAGCAAGCCATGGGAAGCAAGCCAGTAAGCAGCATATTTCTATGGTCTGTGCTTCAGTTCCTGACTCCAGGTTCCTGCCTTGAGTTCCAGCCCTGACTTACCTGAGTGATGGACTGTCACTTGGAAGAATAAGCTGAAATAACCCTTTCCTCCCCAAGTTGTTTATGGTTAGAGTGGTTTATCACAGCAACAGAGAAGGAAACTAGAACAGATGCTACAGGCTGGGGATGTAGCACAGGTGGTAGAGCTCTTAGCATGTGTGAAGCCCTGGGCTCAATCCCCAGCACTGCCTAAACCCAGCCTAGTGACACACACTTGTAATCCCAGCACTCAGGGTGGAGGCAGGAGGATCAAAAGCTCAAGGTTATCCTCAGCTACAACTGGAGTGCAAGGTTAGCCCAGGATAAATGAGACCCTGTCTCATTTTTTTTTAATGTTCCTGTTGCTAATTTACCATTTTTTTCTCCCTAAGAACTTGAGAAAGCCCCTGGCTAAGAACAGCTTGAAAAATGGCTATAATTTGAATTTATCTTCCTATAGGTCCTGCAAATTATCTTCTACATGTCCAACAGGATTCTTACCTTTATTCCACATTCTGGCATCTGGATTTTAATTTCCTTTAGAGGTTTTCTTAGGCTGTCTTGTAGGAGAGTAAATACTTATACAAAGCTTACCTTGTACTAAGACACTGCTACAAGGATTTATATATTTATTTGTCTCACAACAAACCTTTTCATGACGAGTACCATTATAAATGCATTATATAGATCACAAAAATAAGGTACAAGAGGGGTCAAGAAATGTGCTCGAAGTTCCACAGCTGGAATATGGTAGAAACTGAGGATTCAAACTCCACAATTAGCTACCACACGACATTGCTTTACCAGGTACCAGGACATGATCAGTGAATTCTTCCAGCTTTCTTCTCTCAAGATGCTCAGAAAACACCTGCTTCTTTCTTCTCCCTCTCCCACGCTATCTGGCACCGAAACTTCAAATCTGATTGAGTTGGAGTGTGGGGAGTGTAAGAAGCCAGCACTGCATCTGTTCTGTGGATGGAAACATCTGGAAGGAGCTGTGTACAAGAATGTGTAGGTTGCTTTAAGCTCGGCATTTTCTCATCCCTTTATTTTCCTGAACAAGTGAACTAAATGAAATTACAATTTTATTTAAGTGTCAGAAAATTGTCAAGAAGTGACTCAAAGAACACACTTTTTTTCCAGACCAAACCATTAGACTATTTTCTTCCTTCAGTGATTTATTAATTAAAAACAAATAGCTGTACTGGACATAGTAGAACAGGCCTGTAACCTCTGAATTCAGAAGACTGAGGCAAGAGGTCAGTCTGGGTTAATAGTGAGATCTATCACAAAACAAAAATAAAACCAACATATTTTTTAAAATCAGCTCCATTTTGAGGTGTTTGTGTATGTATATATCAAATACTACAGAAAAACGTTTTGCTGACCTTTCTATATTAGTCCCTTGCTTTTCTACAAATTCAAGCCAAAAAGTCAATGAAAAATAGATGTACTTTGCAGGATCTAACAAAATAGCAGCACAACTCAAATGCATGCAGAATTCATTATATAGATGTTGACACTAAATTTCCTTGCAAAATTAGGCTTTTATAACACTGAATAAAATAAAGAGATAACACATATAAACAAGAGCATAAACATCTTCTATTGAAAATCTGCGATGATTAAAAAATGTTGCTTAGTTTTCATCTTCTGCAAACATATTTTATTGCTGTATAATACTGCCCTCTTGTGTTTTCTCTAGTGAAATCTTTGTCACTTATTGATTTATATTGTTTCTAATTTTTCTATCTAAAATAATTTTCTACTAAATGAACTTCAAAGCCAAATACGAAAACATTCACAGATCAGAAACTAATGTTAATAGTGTTATGGTTTGTATTCCTTTAAACTTCTAACCTCACTTATAAAATACTGTAGCCTAATATTAAGGCCAAGCAAAATAAGTAGAAATAGATACATAACTAAAAAATAATGTCCAGTAATTTCAAGACCCTGAAATTCCTGCGTTACTAAGTAATGGAAGATGCAGCCAACTCATCTATTAGGGAAGGCCTGCCCTCTTCCTAAGTAATAGTTACTGTGGGTATATAAAAACATTAGTACTCTGCATTATTTTGAAATTTTTCTTTATGTATTAAATGAGCCAAACTTTTTAATGTTGCCTAATTAAAATAGATATTCCTATGTTGTTAGTAGAAATGTAATTTTGTGGGCTGGAGAGATGGTTCAGTGGTTAAGAGTACTGGCTGCTCTTGTGGAGGACCCAGGTTCAGTGTCCAGAATCCACATGGTGGCTAACTCCAGTTCCAGGTGATCCAACACCCTCTTCTGGCCTCCACAGGTATTGCACACATGGGTGCACTTCCATGCATGCAGGCAAAACACTCATACACATAAAATAAAAAAAAACATTTTTTCCTCAGTGTGTTCAGAAGTGCCAATGGCATGAGCCTACAAAGGCCGTGCTCAACTTTGGCAGGGCTTCCACAGTGCTCTAGTCCACAAGTGAAGCCTGGCAGATCACCAACTAACCAGCAGGGATTAGGATGGACCAAAAATAAAAATGTTTTCATAAAAGGAAAAGAACTGTAAATTTGCTTCTCTCTCTCTCTCTCTCTCTCTCTCTCTCTCTCTCTCTCTCCTTGGAATTGGCATCCAACCTTGGACATGTTAGGCAAGTGTTCTACAACTGAGGTACATCCCCAGCTCTTGTTGTTTGAAACAAGATTTCACTATGTAATTCAAGCTGGCCTCAAACATCCCATCTTTCTGTTTCAACCTTCCAAATGCTGGGATGACAGGTACATGTTACTACAACAGACTGGTACATCCATTTTTGTAAATCAAATTAGCAATATGTATTAGGAACCTGTATTATTTACTGTCTATTACTGTGATAAAATACCATGATCAAGGCAACTTATAGAAGGAAGAGTTTTCTTGAGTTTAGGTTCCAGGGGGAGAGTCCATCATGGCAAAGAGGCAGCAGGAGCAGGAAGCTGGGATCACATTTTCAACCACAAAAATGAAGAAGAGTGAACTGGAAGTGGGGTGAGGCTATGAACTCCACAAATCCGCCCTCAGTAACATACTTCCTCCAGCAAGACTACACCTGCTAAAGATTCTACAACCTCCCCAAATAGCACCATCAACTGGGGTCTAAGTTTCCAAATACTTGAGCCTATGGGAGACATCTGTTATTCCATCCACCACAGAGCTTTTAAAAAATCTTTAGATTTGCTTCTAGAAACTATCGTAATAGCACTCTCAAAATTTTATGCCCAAACTGTTCATGATAGCATTATTTATAATGTAAACATTAGTAACAACTTATACACGGTTCTATGTTGTGTTAGGTTGGAATACAATAATACATTGACATGATTTACAATTACTAACATTTTTGTAATATTTGAAATGAAATGAACTTTTTCTATTATGATATTAAGTTCAAAAAACCAGAAAACAAATGTGTGCGTGGCACAGAGACTTACAGGCAATCCTCTGAATACTAGAAGACTAAAATAGAGGGTTGGGAGAATAGCTTAGTGGCAGAACACTTCTCTAGCACGCCTGAAGCCTTGGGTTTCATTCCCGATACTGCAAAACAACAGTAGCAGCAACAACAACAAAATAAAAATAGAATGCTTCAAAATATTAATACCTGTCATTCACGATGGCACTACAGGAGGGTTTCCCCCTATTTTTCACTTGTCTGTATTTTTCATATTTTGGTGTCCAACATATATTTATACTAACGGTTCAGTCAGTGAAATATTCAGTTTCCAACGTTGGTAGAAACAAGATAATGTCTCTCTTCACACAGTCATGCGTTCTGTGCTGTACAAATTCAGAAAGCTCTTCTAAAGAAATTCATGACTTCAGCTCTTAGCTCACTGAGTACAGGCAGGGAAGTGGGGGGGGGCTGCATTACTAAAAGAGGAAGATTCTTAAGACAAATACATCCTCCACAAATACAGGTAATGGATTCCTTCCCCCAAAACACAGAAGAGTAAACTAAACAAAGCAACAAGCATTACTAAGTGCTCATGCGTGTTAGTTGAATAAGGCTGGAAGATGAATGTAATGAAAGAGCAAATGGACTGAATATGGTTGCCAACCTTCAACTCCAGCCATCCTGTAGGTCTTCCTTAGCTGGTGTGTCACTAAAGAGCTAGTCTTCCTACCCTAAGTTTTCATGAACCCTCATCTCTTATCTCCCGCCTGCACTGCCACCCCCCACCCCCATCCATTTCCAAGACTGCAGCAAGATTACTCTTTTCAAAGAGCCAATCTCCTGTTGTCCCTTGGGATGAATTTGAAACCTTTGTGATAGCTACAAGACCCTTAGTCATTTGGCTTCTACTTACCCAGCTCTCAGCTGTTCTCCTGTCATCTGGGCATTCTGAGGTTCACCAAGGTGACCTCTAGTGTTCACTTGAATTACAACAGATTCCCATTTCTCTTGTTTAACTCTTGCTTCCCCTTGGTCTCTGATGAAATGATGCTTTCAGTGGGAAGCCTTACTGGCCCCTGCTCTGTAGCCTTCCTAGTACTAGTTTCACTGTTGTCGCCCTTTCTCGATGTTATTAAAGTATCTGTGGACTAGGGATGGAACTCAGGTTCTCATGCATTCCAGGCTAGCACACTACCACTGAGTCATGCCCCCAGATAATAATTAAAGTCCCTGCTTTAATCGTTCTTCCTTTTCTTACTCCAGACTGTGGGCTCTGTGAGAGCAAGAGCTAAGTCTTCTCTTTTCTCCTTGCACCTATAGTGCCTAACAGGGAAGCAACAAATGTTCATTAAATGAAAACGAGTGAGTGAGATAGCCTGATCCTCTTTGACCTCCCCACAGCTCTTAGTACTCCTAGATGCCAGTGCATAATGAAATAAGATGATACACGTTGTGATAGTAGTGGGCCAGGGGATTCTAGGACTAGTGAATTCAGTGTGAAGTCCTCAATTCTGTCCTCTGTGTGTCTGTGTTAAAGACATTTTTCAATTCTTTAATGGGGAAAATAGATTTTGATACATTGACTGATTAATCCTTAAAAAAAAACCTCTATCTAATAAGAGAGTGACTATAATAGGATTCATAAATGTTTACAAATAATCAGGAAGTGTTCATATAATTTTAATTTATATTACTAATTGATGCCCAGCATATACTTAATGAAAAGTATGCAAAGAATTTGAGTTTTTGGAATGTTTTTTATATACACTTTTTTTTTTTTTTTCTGAGATAGAGTCTTACTATGTAGTCCTGGTGGACCTGAAGCTTGCTATGTAGACCAGACTGGCCTTGAACTCACAGACATCCATCTGCCTCTGCCTCTGGAGTACTGGGATTAAAGGCATGCATCACTACCTGGTTTATGTACACAATATTATCTGCTGTGAATAAAGCCTGTTTTGGGTTCTGCTTCCTAAAAATAAACATTTTTTAAAGTATACTAACTGCATGGCAGCATAAGCTGATCTCTTCCACATAAAAATATAGTATGTATTTAGTTAATGAAAAGACAGGAAGTGTCTTAAGCTATAATGTAGTTCATCTTTGAGGGCCATTATGTGGAAACTACTTTTATTCCTTAAGAGTTTTTAATGTTTCTCTGAATGAGCATGTATTATTTTTTTTAAAAGACTAAGAATGAAACATCTTTATACTAACATGAATTTCATAGCAATTAACCAACTTAAGAGTTGTTCAAAATGGAATAGAGGACAGGCAAAGAGATACACCTCAGCAGAATTTCCTGGGGTAGGGGGATGGGACCCTGGCTCTAAGTAGCAGTTCAGACATCTGGCCTGGGAAAACCCCTACCTGCTCCACCTATCTCAATAAACCTAGGAAGTTGCTTTTGTTTTGCTTAACAATAGGTCCTAGTGATAAGAAAAATCACCCTCCTCCAAAGCTCCCTGAAGTGCAAAAGACCAAGGAGATCAAAGGAGCCATTGGCCACTCCCTGAACTTCAAAGCCTTCTCCTATGAGAACTCGCTGAAGTGCTGTGTGTTTGTTGTACATTAGAGACTCCTCCACTGGTTATAAACAAAGCACTGCCCAGATCTTGGTTACCATATCCTATTTCCTTCACTATGGCTGCATTTTAGGTTTGATGGTTTTTATACATATTAAAATGAGTAGCAAATCAAATATATTAGGAATAGAGACCTACCCACATGCCAATGAGCACTGCAGGATTAGCTTAACAATACATTTTTTTATACTTTCTGAACTTTTTTTAAATATCTTGGTTGTTTCTGTATTTTCTCATGCAGATAAAAGCAATAAAACAAGTATTTTATTTCTAATAATTTGTGTTTTAATGCAACATTCAAGGAAAGTCTACAAAGTCTACTTACTTTCCATAGCTTTGATCCCCATGATGATGAAAAATGTCCTTTCACTAAGACATTTCAGGCAGGCTGTGGTGATCTGAAGCCAAAATAACGCAGTCTGCCATGTAAACATAGACTGCTATGTCTGCAGGCAGGTTATGTATACAATGCCTCCAAATGATTATTTTAATGATAA
>NW_008343385.1:4341441-4348985 GCF_000622305.1 Nannospalax galili | reverse complement strand
AAAACTTACTTATTTCCCCCAAGAAAGCTACATAAGATGTAGACCTAGCTCAATCTTGCATCCATGCCTTTAAAATAAATGCATTGTACATTTAGCAGTAGAAAGAAGAGCTGTAATTCCTATTAAGGATTCTTTAATAAGGGCTGGAGAGATGACTCAGCAGTTAAGAGCACTGGCTATTCTTCCAGAGGATCCGAGTTCAGTTCCCAGAACCCACACAGCAGCTAACAACTGTCCATAACTCCCGTTCCAGGAGATCTGATGCCTTCTTCTGGTCCACAGGCATGGGACACTTATATACATGCAGGCAAAAGACTCATACATATAGAATAAAAATATTTTTTAAAAAGAATTATTTTCTAGAAGAAGGCACAGGCATGCAAAGAAGCATCCTAAACAGGTGCACTCATAAAAGTCTAAAGCATGCAGAAGGGAGAAGTCAGCTTTTCAAGTAGCAGAAAGTGTGTATGCCTGTGTAAGGCTGAGACAGAGGGAGAGAGAGAGACAAAGGAGACAGGGAGTAGACTACAGCAGGGAAGATGGTTCAGGCACTGGTAATAGCAAGAGCAGACACTAGGGAAGAAATCACTCAGCACATTTTGGGAACTGCTATCAGTTCAGTTCTGAGATCACTCATTCATATAAACAATCACCATCAATTGAATATTTTGAGTTGAAATTTGTTATTAGAAGGAAATAATGGAAAATGGACTAATCCACCAAGAGAAACATTTCCAGAATAACACGGCAGGAAGAAATGCCACAGAGGGTCAGAATGGAATGGAACATTGAAGAAGTGAGAAGGTCCAGCCTTGGGGATATAGCTGTGACTTTTGTCAAGGCAGTATTAGCCAAAGGGATGAGAGGGCCAACCCACTGGCGGAAGAATGAGCTTGCCCCCGGATGGAGACAAGATGCATGCTGTGGATATGCAGTTTGTGAAGGATGGCAGTGGAGGCAGGATGAGAGCAGAAAGTCTCTAAATAGTGTTTTCAGTTCAGGGGAACGAAAGGTCTGGAGGCGCCGAAACAGGGGCCATCAGTCTCATGGGTAGAGGGAGGCCTTAGTCTTGGTACACTGAGAGGGCTACCCCGCCATGCTCCAGATGGGGAAGTAGATGAGGGGAAGTTCAGATAGGGATGAATTTAGATATGGGGTGGAAAGTGTGGAATATGCACCTAAGAAATAGTTCACTTTTTTTCAGTGAAACGTCAACAGAATTTCCTGCAGGAGTGTGAAGAGCCAGCCATAGTTGAGGACAGCTGTGGTGGATGATGAAACTGATCTGGGAGACTGGCGAAAAGGTCATTCTCTCTAAGGTCTCTCATCAGTCCTGGTGTACCTAGGGGATCTGCCCATCTGTGTCGGCAGGCAGGTTATGAATTGAACCAAGCAAATGGTAACTGGAAGGGGGACTGTTGGATCATAACCATCTCTGGTTCAGAGGTCTCATGAGTACAAGCAAAAAATCCATGCCTACAGTTGAGTCTGCCAACTACCACCCTCAAAGGAAGGTCAAGAGTTAAAGAACAGGACTCTCCCGACCCCATTCAAAAGGAAGAATAATGTTAGTTAAAGCACTTCGCCTGGGAATCTCAGGAGTGCTCCATGTTAGAGGCAGAAAAACAATATGCTAATATTCATCCTTTGGTTATATTATAAAGCTCTCAATTTTGATATATGTCCTTTTTCTTTCATCTATAAAGAAAGCAAGTTAAGGACACTGTCATACATTCAGGGCTTTATGTATAAAAGATTAGTAGGATTAAGAATCACATGACATGTAAAATAAAACCACAAATATTTAAATTACTCAGTGTTTGTGCCTATGGCACATCATGTCATCCTGCTGAGTTAAGGGAACGTCAAGTATTTTTTCATTATTGCCTTCATTCCCACAGTTACCTTAAAAGTAGGCACAGTCAGGTTTCCTCGCTCAACCTAGTCAACAAGAGAAAAATGCCTTGCTGATAGAAACTTAGGAAATATTTTTTCTCCTTCCAAGCTAATTCCAGGAGGTTGATTTAAGATGCTGTTTTGAAATTGCTGTTGGTCATTTGAACTGATTTAATGAGGATATTTTTTTTCTTCTAAAAATAAGATGTATCCCTTTGTTGTTCAAGAGAACAAGAAGTGACAACTGCACCACAGGATGTTACACAGCAATGAAAACACCAATTACCCAGGGAGAAGAGTATCAGTGTGTCAAGTTCCTGCTCTGAATCCATTTCTTTTCCAGTAAATCACTGCTCATGGAGGTGGCTTGGTTTTCAGAATTTCACAATAGGCAAACATGCCTGAAGCATTAGGTGAATCAGTTCCCTTTTCATGACTACAAGAATGTAATCATGTCAAGTAAACAGAAAAATGGAAACAATTTCCTAAATAGAAAAGCAGATTTCTTAGGTCATCTGATCCAGAAGGCCAGTACTGGGATTTTAATACTAGTTTATGAAGACAAGTCATTAGAGTGTGCTATCAGACTGTTACAGACCCCAGGACTACTGAGGAAAGACCATCAGACCCGGTTCAGATCGAGATAAAAGATTTTATTCAAGCTAGCTTGGACTGCAGTCACGGTATAGGATTAGAGTGCTGCAGTGGGGAAGGAGAGGAAAGGGGACCTTTCAAAGCTAAAAACCACAAAAAGGAATGTTGACAAGGTGGTCCCCGAATAACAGGGTGGAGGGTGATCTCAGTCTACATGTCAGGGTGCCCTAAAATAGCAAAACAAGCAAGTTACAGAAGCCAGAATCAGCAGTTAGTCATATCACAATTTTGTTTTCTGTATGTCTAGAGAGCAAGTGACCGTGGCAGCATTCTCTGGGGAGGAAAAGGGAGAAGGGGGTCAGGGTTTCTGAAAACAATCCTTGAGCTAGAAATACACTACGGCTAAGCTTCTAAGATGGCCACTTTATCCAAAATGGGGTCAGTTCGGTCAGTACAAGACATCTTTCTTCGAAAAGCTTCCCAAGACTCCTTCTATGTGTTACATAACAGGAATACAGAGTCCATGACTTTATTGAGGTCTTCATGATTCTGAATTAAAAATTTTAACATTTATTGTATGTGGGAGCATACATGCCACAGCCCCCAAGTGGAGGTCAGAGGACAATTAGGGGGAATTAGTTTCCTTCCACTATGTAGGTCCCTGGTATAACTCAGGTCATTACTCTTGATGGCAAGTGCCTTCACCTGATGGACCATGTCAATGGCCCATAATTCTGAATTTTTTGAAAACTTTGAGATGACTTCCAATCAGTCTCTCAGTGTCAAGTTCAGTTCATTGTGAACTTACATATGGAAAACATGAAGACTAGTTGCCCCTTTTGTTACAGTTTGTCATATGCTTTTCAGGAGACAGTTATAAAGTGAACGACAGAAATACATTTTACTAAGTGAACATTTCCCTCAAACACTTTTTTGCAGAAGGTATGGGGCCATTTGTGTGTCTTTCCTTTATGATTTGAACAGATTATTTCCTGGGCCAAATTCCAGGTTATGAACTATGTGTTTGGAAAAACATGTGTATCGACGTATATGTACCTTTTTGTGTGATAAACTCCTACTGCAGTTGCAGACTCACAATTCTCTCCCCTCAGGCTTCTGCGTGATATGCTTTAGGTGGTCAGCTACCACCAACCTGGTAAATGTGTATCTTTAAATAATATGTGCATGTTTAGAAATATGATTGCTGTGGTGGTATTACTGTATTTTTTTCTTGAGGCACGGTCTCACCATGTCACCCAGGCTTACCTTGAACTCACTATGCAGTAGAGACTAGTTTTTAACATTTTGTCTTCCTGCCTCAGCCTTCCAAATGCTAAAATTACATGTGTTTGCCACAAAACCTGGATTTGGAGATTTTGTGTTTTTTAAAGAACATAAACAAGATTAGATGATACTTATGCATGGGAAAAAT
Source organism: Nannospalax galili (assembly GCF_000622305.1). Classification (NCBI taxonomy): domain Eukaryota; kingdom Metazoa; phylum Chordata; class Mammalia; order Rodentia; family Spalacidae; genus Nannospalax; species Nannospalax galili. The sequence continues at coordinate 4,345,063 of NW_008343385.1, read as the reverse complement.
AAGATGCATTTAAAAATAATTTATTTTTCTTTTATGTGTATACGTATATTGTCTGCATGTAGGTAAGTGCACCCATGTGGTGTAATGCCCGTGGAGGTCAGAAGAGGCTGTCGGATCCTCTGGGGCTGGAGTTATGGACAGTTGCTAGCTGCCATGCGGGTGCTGGGATTCGAACCCGGGTCTCCTGCAAGAATCAGAGTTCTTAACCACTAAGCCATCTCTACAGAGCCCACCATACATGTTTTTAAGATTTTGTTTTTGTTTAGAGACAGGATGCTATTAGGGTCCTGCCTGTTTGCCCCATCCACCTGGAACTCCATATGTAGGCTAGGCTGGCCTTCAACTTCTGGCATTTCTCCTGCCTCTGCCTTCAGAGTACTGAACTTACAGGTGTACCTAAGCAGCCTGGTTTAGGAAGCCTTTCAATTTAAATGCCTATGGAAACTTGAAATTTCCAAAAAGACCACAATTATCCTAGCAAACTTTCTATTGCTGTGATAAAAAACTGATCAAAAGCAACTTTTGGAGGAAAAGGTTTCTTGCATCTTACTCTTCCAAGTGACAGTCCATCACTGGGGTGAGCCAAGACAGGAACTTGAGAAAGGCATGAACTTGGAGACAGGAACATGGAGACATGGAGGAGCCATGCTTCCTAGCTTGCTCCTCTGGCCTGTGCTGACTGCTTTCTTATATAGCCCAGGACGACCTGCCTAGAGGTGGCATCACCCAGTGTACTGAGCCCTCTCATATCACTCATCAATCAAGAAAATGCCTCAGCTAGGCATGGTGGTTTTAACCCATGCCTTTAACCCCAGCACTCTGGAGGCAGAAACATGAGGATCTCTCTCTGAGATCCAGGCAATCTGGTCTACATAGAGAATCCAGGGAGTCCTGTCTTAAAAAGACAAAAACTAAACAAAACAACAAAACAGCGGGGCTAAAGAAACGGCTCAGTGGTTAAGAGCACTGGCTGCTCTTGCAGAGGACCCAGGTTCGGTTCCCAGCACCCACATGGTGGCTAACAACTGTGACTCCAGCTCCAGAGGGATCCAATGTCCTTTCTGACCTCCACAGGCATTGCATACACATGGTTCACTTACATACATGCAGGCAATACACTCATACACAAAATTCAAATATTTTTTAAAAGAGAAAGGAAAAAAAAAAAAAGGAAAATGCTTCAGTCATGTCACAGGCCAATCAGATAGAGGAAATGACACAACCGAGCGTCCCGGTTCTCAGGTGTGTCAAGTTGACAATTAAAACAATCCAGCACAGAGTATCAGTACTACCATGTCTCAGAGAACCTGGCTTCTTTCCATCAAGTGGCTGAATTCATTTCCACTTCCCTTGAATTGGATGCAGCTTTGTTACTGCCTCCATAAATACAATACACCCAAACTGATATCCATGACTTCTAAGCTAGGAGAGAAAAGGTGATAACATACTTCTGCCTGTTTCTCTCCCTTGGAATACTTGTCCTAGGAAACAGCCCAGATACAAGGAAACACAAATCAACTCATACAGAAAAATTCAGAGAGGCCTCCAGCCTCCAGCCAAGGTCAACCAGCATCCCAAGGGTGAGCAGTTTTCAGGTGATTCTAGTTCTCAACCTTTGAGTCTTTCAATTGAGGCCCATATGCAAAACAGAGCAGGGCAAAGCCATCACAGCAAGGCTGTCTGAATTTCTGACCCACATGTAATAAATGGTTGTTTTATAGTAACTGTAATTTGTAAAGCAGCCACAGTAACTAAAAGAGCTCTAATATATACACACATATATGTATATACATATATCTATATACATATATAATTGAAATAGCTATGTCTATTTCAATTAAAAAAGCAATAGTATAGTTAATAGTGATGACCTATAATACTTGTGTATCAAAAGTTTATTTAGGGCTGTGGAGATGGCTCAGTAGATAGTGCTTCCTGGGCAAGCAAGAGGGCCATAATTTGAATCCCTAGAACCCAAGGAAATGCTGGGTGAGTGCAGTGGTCCACCTAATTTCACCCTCAGAAGGTGGCGCTGGCATCCCTGGAGCAAACTGGTTACTGTAGCTAGCCGTATTGGAGAGCTCTGGGATTAATTAAAAAATCCGGATTTAAGGAGGGTGAAAGAGCAAGAAAGAAGATTCCCAACATTAACCTCAGGCCTCCACACACATGCAAACAAGTGTGCACACACACAACATAAACACCTCAAAAAGAAAATTTAATCATTTCTGCATTTATAGGCAGCTGGATTTTTTTCCTATTACAGACAAGGTTGAAATATACAAGGCTCTATATGCCTATTCGTATGTAAATGTGTTTTCAGGGGACACAGATAAAAACACATAGAACAGTGCCTAGCAGATACAAATTTTGCTAGCCCTACGTCCCCTTGAGTTTAATAGTGTTGAATGTCTCCTCTAATACCATGCCAGTGTAGTTCTCACTTTTTGCATTTATTACTTATTTAGAGCTGGAGTCTTACTATGCAGCCCAGGCTTATGAACTCATGAGCCTCTTGCTTTGGCCTCCCGAGTGCTAGGATTCTAGAAACGCACTACCACGCCCGGCTTGTGCATTTCTCTTTTTCAGATTATGGCAGAACGTTGCATATACTTTTAGCCATAGAAGCGTATCCTTGAAAACGCTCTTCTTGGGCGCATCTGACTAGCTCTATAAATCAGTTTTCAGTAACAAATTTGCTCGGTGTGCATGAGTTATACACGTGCCTGTCCCACAGCTCAGATCTGCTGAAAACCCCCAAGTGGGGACACGAACGGGAGAAAAGCCACGAGCTCAAGTGCGTGCAGTTCTAGTCCTTCCACACCTGTTCGCAGGTCACGTGCTGGATCCGGACCACTCTTTCCCGGTGCTTCCCAACCTAACAGTGATCACAAATTAGGCACCTGCTTTTTAAAGCCCTTGCCACTTTCTCTTTCACCTCTCCCCAGGTGCGCGTGCAGGTGCCGAGCAGCTTTGAGTCACGTTTACCTCCAGTTTCTGGAGGGAGGGATGAGGGTAGAGGGACAGTAAGTCCAGTAACCGGTCTCCCGTCTCAAAGTGGTGGCGGGAGGGCCACTCGTTTTCTAAACGCTATTTTCACAGCTCTGGGATTTAAACTTCCTCTTTTCCCATCCAGTCCCCGATTTGCTACATTTTTAACCGCTGCTCCGATCTCCACGCCCCAGATCAGGGCAAAAGTTGAAACGGTGTAGCTGCTGAGGTGGGTGGTAAACGGCCGGGTTCAGACACTACAGGACGGGATCCTCCGCCGCGGCCGGGGACCGGCGAGCGTCCGCGCCACCCACCCTAGGGCTGGGTACCTCCCCGGCCGAAGACCCGGGGCTGGAAGCCCAACACGCAGAGGCCTCGGGAACTTCCCCGCCCACGGCCCCACCCCTTGTCCCCTACCCCAGGCCTCCCGGAAGCCCTCGGGAGACACCTCGATCCCCGCCCCTGCACAGGTCACCTCCCTCCACGCCCCTTTCCCTTAGCCCCGGCAGCCGGCAGGCAGAGAAATGTCGTAAAGCCCGGCCCAGGAAACTTTACCCCGGGTAACAGGCGAGGCGCTTTACGGCGGCGGCGGCTGTAGGAGAGGCTCAGCGGTGGCGGAGCGGCCGCGGCG
>NW_008343385.1:4331518-4341237 GCF_000622305.1 Nannospalax galili | reverse complement strand
GAGGGACGGTTTCTGCCTTTGTTCCCCCCGCCTCGGCCGCCCCCGGCCCGCGCCGCCTGGCGCCGGTCGGCCCGCTCTCATGGCCTCCTCTCTCGGCTGTGTCGCTTCTAGGATGGCGGAGGTACCGCCTGGGCCTAGCAGCCTCCTCCCACCACCAGTACCTCCCGCCCCGGCGGCGGCCGAGCCCCGCTGTCCGTTCCCGGCGGGGGCCGCGCTCGCCTGCTGCAGCGAGGACGACGACGACGACGAGGAGCACGAAGGCGGCGGCCGGAGCCCGGCGGGTGGCGAGGCCACGGCCACCGCGCATCCGTGCCTCCGCTGCCCGCAGGCGCCTCTGGAGCAGCAGCAGCTCAACGGATTGATCGGTCCCGAACTGCGACACCTCCGGGCTGCCGCCTCGCTCAAGAGCAAGGTCCTGAGTGCGGCTGAGGCGGCCACAGCCACCCCCGACCGGGCCCCCAGAGTGACTGCCACAAAAGGAGCCGGGGGACACTCGGGCGAGAGACCTCCCCACTCGCTCCCCAACAATGCGAGAACTGCGCTCCCAGGCCGGCCCCAAGCGGCGGCGGGCGACCCCACGGCAGCCCGCAATGGACTGGCGGAGGGCACCGAGCAGGACGACGACGACGACGACGACGGGCAGGTGCGGCTGCTGTCTTCGTCTCTGACCGCCAGCTGCAGTTTAAGAAGCTCCCCGGGCAGGGAGGCCGAGCCCGGGGAGGATCGGACGATACGATACGTCCGCTATGAATCCGAGCTCCAGATGCCCGATATCATGAGACTGATCACCAAAGATCTGTCTGAACCCTACTCCATTTATACCTATAGATATTTTATCCACAACTGGCCACAGCTGTGTTTCTTGGTAAGTGGATGGAATGAAAACAGGGTGAGGTCAGCCGAGGTCCAGGCCATGCAGTGCAGGGAGTGTGTGGGCCCGGTGTGTGGCAGTGGATGGATGCATCCTGCATTTTCCTAGTACCGTACACATGGGAAGTGCTAAAATTCGTGCGTACGACCCTAGATATGAGTGGAACTGTTTGGAAGGTAAGAGCTGGCGATCTGGGTTAACTTGTTAACGATGTAAACGCAGCAGGCCTGTACAGAGCATGTACATGGGTGGGGGGGGTTGTCCTCTGTACAGGTAAGAGCTGGCGATCTGGGTTAACTTGTTAACGATGTAAACGCAGCAGGCCTGTACAGAGCATGTACATGGGTGGGGGGGGGTTATGTCCTGTGTACATTAGCTTCTAGTCATGTTTAACCGTCCTTAATAACCCTCCCTCCTCTTCAACGCACTTTGCAGTGATTTAATTTGAACATGGTTCTGTTCAGATACAGGCCTTATTAATGACTCAGGCACAGCCATAATCAGGGAAGAATATATGCATAAACATGTTTTGGTGAACATGATTGTCAGTAAACTTGCTGTGGCCACATGGGAGAATTCAATCTTAGAAGCATGTTGGTTCATCATGGAGGTGGTTTCCTTCAACAGGACAGTCAGCAGTTGTCAGTCTGCTTTCTGGTGCGCGGTAGCAGAAAGTGCTACTAACTTCTAGTGGCTAAAAGATTCCTGACTTAACAGAATACCCTTTTGTGGAATGCAGGAAACAAGTGTGAAATCTGATGATTAAGAAAGTGTAGCCAAAGACAAGCTCACAAGTTGGTACCTCTTGCTTGTTTGGAGTATAACCCACCAAAGTTTTACCTATATGTAAGCCAAACAGACTTAACTGTTGGGATAAGCTGAATAATTATTTTAAATTTACATTCCTAGCACCAGTAATTTCTCTATAGTAGTAGAGAAATTTCAGCCTCTATGAACCTTTAACTTAAATATTGACTGCAGTCTATGCTTTGTATCATGAACACAAGACATTGTTCTTTTTCATTGAAGTTTACTAAAGGTGATTGACAGCACTCTTAAGAATTTTTATATGTGAAGAGAAAAGGTCCCACTCATAATTATTGTTTTAACCTTGACTTAGTTGCACTCAAAACTTCATTGCATTATGTTTTGACAATACTTCAGAGGTCTTGTCTGTTTCTACAGTTTGGTGGTTATCCAAAAGTAGAACCTGAATATGGTAGATAATGGTAGTTTTACTAGTTTCTGTGTTAATGTTGCTTAAACTTTAATTTAGCACATTTGTTTGAATTTTAGGTACTATTTTGTGTTCCAGAAAATATTTTTTCAGGATTCTTGCGTTCTATCAAAATAGAAGTTATAAGATGTGTCAGTGAATATGGGTTAGTGACTTAAAGCACTATTATGTTATCAAATACTGTTGCTAAACATTGTGGATTGATTTAACTGTAAGTTAAACCACAAAAAAACTTGTAGTAAGTCATTTTAAATTCAAATAGAGCTGGGGATGTAGCTCAATGGTACCACTGGCTTGCCTCACATTCTTGAGGCCCTCCCTGGGTTTAATCAGCAGTACTATATACAAAAATTGAAATAGATATTTTTTTTCCATCAGTTTCAGAGAGTAGTTATGTGTATATGACATGTAGTCAGTTTTTTGAATGTGCTTTTAGACCTGTGTCAGTTTCTCTGCCCATTTAGACTGTGGTAATCTTAGTAAATTCAGTCTTGATTTTTATTAGACCCTCCTTAATTGACTAGTTAATTTATATGTCACCTTTTACTAGCCAAAGTTTAATATTAAGTGATGACTATCTAGAAGTTGAGATCAGCACAAGTATTTGGCCCATAAGACTTCTTATATGGAAGAATGAAATTGAATCTGGAAATATTGAAAAATAAAACTAGTTAAGCAACAGAGGCAAATTACAACTAGATCTTTTATATTGGTATGGTTTCAATTTGAATTTCCCCTAAGAACTAATTTTAAAAAATACAAATATTTTGTATTTTAAATCATATCCAAAAGGACCCTAGAGGTAATCTAGGCCCAACTTAAAAAAATTTATTATTTTGTGTGTATGAGTGTATTGTGTACATGTGTATTAGTGCACCGGTATTGTGCAGTGCCCACAGAGGTCAGAAGGCGGAGTCGGATGCTAGAGTTAGAGACAGTTGTTAGTGGGTGCTGAGACTCGAACTTGGGTCCTCATAGGCCACCTGCTCTAGACGATCTGTCTTGAGGACTCCCTTCCCAGATGAGTCTCAGTTGCGTCAGGTTTACAATTAAAAGGAACCAACACGGGGCTGGAGAGATGGCTCAACGGTTAAGATCAGTGACTGCTCTTGACCCAGATTCGATTCCCAGCACCCACATGGCAGCTACAAACTGTCCCTTAACTCCAGTTCCAGGGGAATCCAACACCCTCTTCTGACCTCCGCGGCATTGCATGACATGGGTGTACTCACATACATGCAGGCAATACATTCATACACATAAAAATAAAAATAATATATTAAAAACAAAAAATCCAAAAAAGAAAAAAAAATTTAATTAAAAAAAAAGAAATAAACATTTGTTGTGAATGAAAAACCAAATAGAAATTTGTAGGGGTTTATTGACCCAGAATAATTTTGAAATATGTGATGAAATAGAAATGAATAGTATGGGTTATTGAGTTTACTATACCTTCAAAAGGACTTTTTTTTTTTTAAATACCTAATTCAGGTTTGTGTGAAATGGATTAGAATTATCTTGCCTAAAAATATTTCTCCATGGTTTGTTAAAAAAAAAAAAGAGATTTCAGGAAATTTATAAATAATGGATCATAAAATGTTATAATAAATTCAAGTTAAAATAGGTGTTAAAAGTATATGTTGTACTTACTAATTTTTTAACCCTGTTTTAACCCTGTTAATTCCTGTTTTTGTTATTGAAATAGTTGTTTCTGGAAAGTTAATTTATAAAACAAAAACATTGCTTGTTGAGATATTATCCTAATATTTCTCAGAGTACACTATTAGAGCTTTTAAGCAGTGTTGGAACATGTGAAAAACTTTTGCAGTGATGACACTGGAAATTTTTAAACGAGGAGTTAACATTTAACATTTAGCTTTTAACATGCTGACAAACCTGACAATTTCATTGAAGTAGAAAGACCTGTTATATTAATACAAAGATTGGAATTTAAACTATAGTTTTTCTTTTTTGAGACAGGGTCTTGCTTTGTAGAACAGGCTGGCCTTGAACTTAAGATCCTTTTGACAAAGATCCTCATGCCTGAGCCTCAGAAGTACAAGCTGTTGAAATTCTAGGAACTTTATGACAGTGACCCATACTGTCAGGAGTATCCTGAAAATGAGACTATCATATATGTAGTTTTTGTAGTCCTAAAGTAGCAAAAACCTCTTAAGTGTGAACTAAGTAATACCTTCTAAACAAGCCTTTTTTCTGAAAAAAATTTTTGGTACTTTTTTCTTGATCAAAAGTTAACTCCCAGGTGTAATATTTAGGTATATATTATGTTTTATGTTTATCTTTTATTAAAACTAAAAGCTTGTAATACTCTACTGATGGGAAAATTGTACAATATTTTACTGTGTTCTAATGAGTAGAGTTTGTCTTTAATATAGTTTATTCATTTACTCTCTCTTCCCAAAATTTAAGTAGGTCCTTATTGCAAATTGTAAATTATTGGCATTTCATGTATAATTCATAAAGTATTTGCGTATTTACCTTATGAAAATCTTAGTTCCGCCTCCCTTTTAGGCTTTAATAAGCGTATAAATTCATGTTTCAGGGGCCGTAGAGATGGCTCAGTGCTTAAAAGCACTGGCTGCTCTTGCAGAGGAACTGGGTTTGGTTTTCAGCACTCACATAGTAGCCAACAACCATCCATAACTCCAGTTCCAGTGGATCTGATTCCTTCTGGGGCATTGCATGACAAGGGTCTGCTTACGTACATGCAGGCAAAACATTCATTCACATAAAAGAAAAATTAATTTTAAAGATTCATGTTCTAACGGAAGTTGAGATCTTAAAAATTGAGAATATTTGAAGAGTTTTGAGATTTAGATGTCTGGAACTTCTGTGATTGCTGTCTTGGCGGCTTTCTCATTTCTTCCTACCTCAATGCTGACCAAGGGTTGTTTGCTGTTTTCCCTTGGTAATTTTGTGCTGTCTGAAGGCAGTGTGCTCTTCATAACTGTTTGTTTATTTTCAAGGCTATGGTAGGGGAGGAGTGTGTAGGTGCCATCGTTTGCAAGTTGGATATGCACAAAAAGATGTTCCGCAGAGGTTATATAGCCATGTTAGCCGTGGATTCCAAGTACAGAAGAAATGGCATCGGTAAGGAGAACATTATTTCACTAAAAGGGTGAATACTTTTTTGTGTGTTTTGAAACAGAAGACTTAAAATGTAAAAAATAGAAATGAACTTCAAGGTAAGGAGGAAAAAGGGGTGTGTGTGTGTGTGTGTGTGTGTGTGTGTGTGTACCTGTATACAGGCAAGCACGTGGAGGTCAGAGGACAGTTTTAGGGAGTCAGTTCCCTTCCCAGTGGGTCTTGGGAACTGAACTCACATCATCAGGTTGCAAGGCAAGTTATTTTTACATGCTAAGCCATCTTGCTGTCCCTAAGATTGTTTTTATTTCAACTTGTTTTCAAAAAATTCTTAAAATAAGTTTTTTAAATTAATGTTTTGAGAGGTTTTTGTTTTTGTTTTTTTGTATTTTTGAGACAGGGTCTCCCTGTAGCTCCGGCTGGCCTGGAACTCGCTATATAGACCAGGCTAGCCTTGAACTCAAAGAGATATGCCTGCCTCTGCCTCCCAGGTGTTGGGCTTAAAGGCATGTGCCACTATGCCCGGCATTGAGAGATATTTTTTAAAAAGTAGCAGGTGATCAATTTTCACCAAACTTTTTTTTTTTGGTCTTTTTGAGACAGGATCTCCCTGTAGTCCCAGCTGTCCTGAACTCACTATGTAGTGCAGGCTGGCCTTGAACTCACAGCGATCCACCTGCCTGTCTCCCAAGTTCTAGGACTAAAGGCGTGCGCCACCACACCCGGCCCACCAAATTTAAAATCATATTCACAGTGCTTTGCATTATACTAAGTACTGCAAAAATCATTGCCAATTTTTATAGTTATGAGGGCATTGGAGCCCAGCCTTCAAGCCAGCTGTTTATTCTTAATTTCAGTGAACTTCAAGCCAAAATTATGGAGTAATTGTTACCATTACCTAATGCTAGTCATCACACCTATTGTAATTTGGTAGCCCAGGAGAAGATAATTGTTTCCTACTTCTTTCTTGGATCTTTCCTACTTCTTTCCACTTCTTTCTTGGATCTACTTTTCCTAGCATAGTTAGGTTTTTTTTTTTTTTTTTTAAGTTTATTATTTTTTGTGTCTATGTGTGGCGTGTGGGCATGCCACTAGGCTTACATCACAGTCCACAGGAAAAACAAACCTGTGTTGTGGTGCACATGTGGAGATCAGAGTACAACTTCTGGGAGTCAGTTCTTTCTACCGTGTGGGTCCCAGGATCAAACTCAGGTCATTAGGCTTAGCAATAGGTGCCTCTACCTGCTGACCCATCCTACAGGCCCAGCTTACAGTCAGTCTTATACCAGTGATTTTTAAAAGTCATTACGCTCATCTGAATGGTTTAAAAGCAGATACATAGTCCTCTAAAGAAATCTTGTTATCTGATGGGGTTGAAACTTTCCCTGTTGCCTGTGATGTAACCTTAGTTAGTACTACTATTCTAGTGTCTAGTACCTACTGGCTCTTTTTTTCATGATGGAAGATCAGGTAGAGAAGCACTTATCTGCATGTGTCAAATTCTGGGATATATGTATTTAAGTAAGCGTTCATGAAATAATATTTGATGCTGCCACCAGTATTTATTGGCAGTTTTGTTACTTGTAGCTTAAAGAATATGGATGTTATTATATAATTCTTATATTTAAGATTTTCAAAGTCATGCCGTGAGAAATTACTAAAATGTTTACTATGTTAAGGTTTGTTTATTTGAGACTGGGTTATGTTGCCCAGACTGGCTTTTTTTTTTTTTTTGCAGGACCCAAGCAAATACTCCTGCCTCAGTTTCCCAAGTAGCTGGGATTGCAGTCATGTGCCATTGTGCTGAGCCAATTTATGGGATTTAACTGACTTTGTTCTTGTATAGTGGTACAACTTTCTACTAAGAAAAAAATTAATTTTGTTTTATTTTTGTTTTTGAGACAAGGTTTCACTACCTAGTTTTGACTGGCCTGGAACTTGGTATCAGACCAGGATGGCCTCAAACTCAGAGATCCTCCGCCTGCCTCCTCTTCATGAGTGCTGGGATTAAAGACATGCTTAACTACACCCATCTCTACTAAAACTTTTAATGAATTTTGTTGACTCTTTGCTTTGGGAAGAGCTGAGAAAGACTTATGATGAACAATAGACACTTGTTTGGCAAGTTCCAAGGATAGATACCAGTATCTTCAAGGTTGCAGCCTGGCATATTTTGTGTGGCCCATGAAATGCTTGTACACTTACATGTCTAGCTTGAATGAAAATGAAGAGATTTTAAAAATAAAGTTTGTCTTTCTTAAAATTGTTTTTGGTAGTTATTTTTCCTTTTAATGTATTAGATAATTTAGACATACCGATGCCATTACTGAGAGTACCTGACTTTGTTGTACCTAGGCTCACTGTAAGGTTTAAAGAGCTGATTGTGTCCTGGCCTACCTACTGTGGTGTGGACATGAGCAGTTCTTTCAAGACTGTCTTATGCCTTGTGTCCAGAGGTGTGAATGCTACTGGACAAAGTCAGTTCAGGTTATGTAGTAAGTTCTTGCCAGCTTACAGAATTCTGGATTACTCTTAATCCTGTATCTTGCCTTTTTTTTTTTTTTTTTTTTTTTTTTTTTTTTTTTTAATGTTTTCTCATAACTTCAGAGAATACAATAGACTCCTACTTAGGGAAAATAATGACATCTGTGAAAAAGGAGTATATATGGAGATAGGTCTTTCCTGGAGTACTTTATTACTATGTGAAGGTTCCATGGGTTTCTCTCAGCTTAGTTTTTTTTTTCACCCTTAGAGTTTAAAAACCTAATATTTGACATTTCTATGCTATTATGAGTATCATAATTTAGATTCTTTAAGAAACTAATTATATTTTTCCTTCATTAATACTCAGATCTATATTCTAGGTACTAACTTGGTAAAGAAAGCTATATATGCCATGGTTGAAGGAGACTGCGATGAGGTAAGTGTAAGTATTAATGCTGTTATCTTTGACAGTATGCAGCTGGATATATTTCATAAATATCCTGTAGTAATAATACTTCAGGTTTCATTGTAGAGTTGTTGCATAAATTCAGCTTGTGGAGAAAATTCTGTTTAGAAACAACAATAATTTTGACCTACAGTGAATTTTAAGATACAATGGGAGTTGAATTTCTTTAAAATATGAAGGTGAAATCTTAAACATGCAAAGTAAATAGCTGATAGTCCAAACATGATATAATAGCAGTGAACAAGGAGGAGCAGAGTTGTTATTGTGTTAGTAATTTTATGCACAATACAAATGGCAATTGTCCTTTTAAAAAAATTCTTAGGCTGGCCTTAAACTTGTGATTCTCTTGCCTCTGCCTCCTCAGTTTTGGGATTAGAATCATGTACCACTATGCCTGGGTATAATTAACTTTGTTGTTGGAGGGCAGATATGCCTTAGAAAGTTCTCAAAATATGTGAAATTAGGTGATTCCCACCCCCAACAGATTTGGACCTTAATAAGCATTTTTATAAATGAGACAGGGTCTCTCTATCTCAGGGTGGTCTGGAGTTTACTGTGTAGTCCAAGCTGGCCTTGAATTTGCTAGTCTCCTGATTTAGCCTCCTGAATTCTTAGATTATAGAGGTGCACCCTGCTAAAGTGGGTGTTTTGGTATAAAATTTATACAGCCATTGAGAGTGTGTGTGTGTGAGTGTGTGTTGTGTGATTTTTATTTACAAAGTTCCCCCTACCATCGTCTTGCTCTTCAACTCTGTCCTTCTTTTCACTGACAGCTAATATCCACTTTCTCATTTTCTAAGGATATTATGTAAGTGTAATAACTATACAATTCATTGTCCTACAATAATAATCACATTTGTTTAACACTGTCTTAATACTTTTCCTTGAAAATGTAGATTGATTGCATAGTATTCTTAGACTTCTAGTTCATGTGTGTATTTTAATAGATCACACCAAATATAGTATGAGACAAGACCTATAGACATACTGTGTAGCACAGTGAAATCCTAGGAAGATACTGAATTTTACTCCTGGTAGTAATTAACAGGTGACAGATCTCACATCTTTCCCAGCTTTCATGATCTGAAGGGAAAAGGTGCAAAAATTCAAGTGATTTGCATGACTGGTGCTAAGTTTTGCAGGAGGTAATTGAATTGGATTACCTAAGTTCATCAGTGTGTCTGTGTTGCTTAATACTTTGGAAATGTCTTTATAGGCTATATTTTGGTCTGCTGTTACTGAGAGTCATTTCTTGTGAATAGGGATGCTAGGGCCAAAGAGTATTTTGTTCTTTGGGTTAAGCCTTTTATGAGTTATGCTAAATGCTATCTATGAAACAAGCTATGTACTTATCAAATGTTTTTTACTGGCTTTTCTTCAAAAATTCTAAGAGGGTACGGGGATTTTTAAAAAAATATATTTTATTTTTATTTTATGTGTATGAATGTATTGCCTGCATGTATGTGAGTGCACCCATGTCGTGTAATGCCGCGGAGGTCAGAAGAGGGCTTCGGATTCCTCTGGAACTGGAGTTAAGGACAGTTTGTAGCTGCCAT
>NW_008343385.1:4289457-4327765 GCF_000622305.1 Nannospalax galili | reverse complement strand
TGTATTGCCTGCATGTATGTGAGTGCACCCATGTCGTGTAATGCCGCGGAGGTCAGAAGAGGGCTTCGGATTCCTCTGGAACTGGAGTTAAGGACAGTTTGTAGCTGCCATGTGGGTGCTGGGAATTGAACCTGGGTCCTCTGCAAAAGCAGGCAGTGCTCTTGACTGCTGAGCCATTTCTCCAGCCCCAGCATACAGGGATTTTGAAAATATATTTTAGAGCGGTTGGAGAGATGGCTCAGCAGTTAATAATACCAGTTGTTCTTGCAGAAGACCTGGTTCGAATCCCAAGACCCACATGGTAGCTAACAGCTGTCCATAACTCCAGTTCCAGGGGATCTGACAGCCTCTTCTGTCCTCTGCAGGCATTGCACGACATGGGTGCACTTACCTACATGCAGGTAGTACACGCATACACATAAAAATAATAAAATATTTTTTTAAAAAATGAAAATATATTTTAGGATTAAAATGCTGATTGAATTGTGTGTGTCTCTGTGTGTATGTGTGTGTCTCTCTATGTCTGTCTGCCTGTTTGCCTGTCTGTCAGACCAGAGGTGCTAATGGTGTCTCCTCAATCTGTCTCACCTTGTGTTTTAAAGACAAGGTAACTCACTGAACCTGGAGCTCACCAGTTTGGCTAGGCTTGGTGGCAGGCATTTTTACTAATTGAGCCATCTCTTTGTCCCATACTGTAAGGATTTTGAGTGAATGGTTTGGTCTAATTAAAGAATTTAGTATGAGAAGCCTTGACTCCTCATTTGTCTTCTGTTACTTAACAGTTGTATGACTGAGCTGGATGTTGTGGTGCATGCCTTTAATCCCAACACTTGGAAGGCAGAGGCAGGAGGATCTTTGAGTTCAAGGCCAGCTGGAGCTACAGGGAGACCCTGTCTCAAAAAGACCAAAAAATGCACCCCCCAAACAAACCCAGTTGTATGACTGAAAGCAAATCATTTAACTTTTTCTACTCTGTCATTTTGTGTGATATGTTATTCATTTCTTAACTGTGGTAAAGAACAATAATTAATTGTTCTTCAGATACCTAATAGAAGGCCTTTAGGAAGTCAGATAACAGTGGACATAACCTGCTGTCCATGAGCTTCCCACCTACAGTGTTAAAAATGCTGCCTAAACTATAATGGTTTAGCTTATTATTGCTAGGAGAATCAGTAGAACATCGCTGTAATTGTATTTCTCTATTAAAGAGAATTAAACTCATTTTTTCTTTTTTATGACTTATTTTATGTGTATGAGTGTTTTGCCTGCATGCATGTATGTGCACTGAATTAGGGTTACAGTCTGTTACAAGCTGCCATGTTGGCCAGGAACTCAGTATATAGACCAGGATAGTCTCAAACTCAGAAGAGGTCCATCTGTCTCTACTTCCTAAGTACCTGGACTAAGTGTGAGACACCATATCGTGCCTAAAAGTTGAATTTTTATTTAAGAGCAGAGAGAAATTGTTTTAATTATTATTTAAGTCAATTTGCTTTCCTCATAATTTAAAGTCTTCCTAGAAATATTTTTACTTGATCTTAAAATATTAATTACTTGGTTTTAGATTCTTAAAGATTTGGGTTTGACATGCTTTTTCTTTTTAAAAAATATTTTTATGAGCTGGAGAGATGGCTCAGTGGTTAAGAACACAGGTGGTTCTTGCAGAAGACCCGGGTTCGAATCCCAGAACCCACATGGCAGCTAGCAACTGTCTATAACTCCAGTTCCAGGGAATCCGACAGCCTCTTTTGTTCTCCTCAGGCATTGCACGACATGGGTGCACTTAACCTGTATGCAGGCAATACATACACATAAAATAAAAATAATTAAAATTTAAAAAAATTTTTTTGTGTATGAGTGTATTGCCTGCATGTATGTAAGTGCACTTGTGTCATGCAGTGTCCGAGGAGGTCAGAAGAGGGAATCAGATCTCCTGGAACTGGAGATAACGAACAGTTGTTGGCTGCCATGTGGGTGCTGGGAACTGAACCAGGCCCCCTCAAAGAGCAGCCAGTGCTCTTAACCTCTGAGACATCTCTCCAGCCCCACTTTTTACTTTTATGAGTTAATTACGCCTTTAGATGATGCTGCCTTTTCCAGTACTCTGGTCATCTAAAAAGCACGGCAATACTTTTTAAAATATTTGTATTTTTATTTTATGTGCTTATGTGATGTATGTAATATAATGAAAGATGCTAAGAACACGTTTAACCAAATACTGAGCTTTCCGTGTATCAGGTAGTGTGTTAGGTACAGAGGAAGCAGCTGGAAGGTATGCAGTGATCTCTACTCTCCTTAGCTTGCTGGCTAGAAGTGAGATACTCCTCAAGCATCAGAGTGTCATAGGAGCAGTGCAGAGTATTGTGAACTATAGTTTTTCCTTTTATACTGCTCCTCAACACTCTGCATTGTTCCTACGACACTCTGATGCTTGACGGGTATTATCTTCCAGACAGAAAATGGTTTATATGAAAGTTCTAGCCCGGAAGGCATATCCAGCTTGTGGCTCATGGGCCACACATGTCCCAGAATAGCTATATATGACCTAACACATTTGCAGGTGACCTCATATTGCATTGTTAAAAGGTTGGACACACCTAAAGGTGAGATAGATCATGTTGGGTTTCAAAGTCTGCCCGTTTGATGTTGAACTTGAATAGAGCAAAGCTAGGGTGTAGGTAAAAGCTGTATCTTGAGAGACCTTTTAGAATTCTTGAGATAATTTTCACGTCATGGACTTTATTTAAGGACAGAGAGCCAATAAATTATCTTAATTAGAAAATTAATAGACAGTTACTCTCCTTGTAGAAAATTGAGACTCTTGAGTTAAGAAGTCTTGTAATTACAAGAGCTCTTGGTAGTTTAGGGTGCTACCAGTGGGAAATAGAAATAAGAGGGCCATTTCAGAGAAGATTTAGGGAGAATTGACAATACTCAGTCTTTGGATGGGTGTAGGAGAGTGGAGCAGAAAGAATTCAAGACTCCTGAGTTTCAAGTTGAGAAACTGTCGTGGTGGCATCCTCTGTACTGGATGTGGAATTGTGGAGGAAGCTGAGTTTGATTTTGGATATGACAAGTTGAAGTGCTGTATTTTCTCTATGCCTGTTGGAATTCTTAACAGATTTTTGGATTGCTTAACATAGAACAGGGAGAGCCTCACATGCTTTATTGTGCCTTTGTCTAATTGTACTTTATTTTTTTCCCCTTCATTCTAAATACCTAAAGGTTATGACACCTTAACAGGAGCTGTGGTTCATTATGTTGCTAATTCTAATGACATGGCAAGAATCACTAGAAAAGGCAAATAGAACAGTATATATAAAAATTGGGATGATAGGGTTTTTGGGCAGAGGCAAGTAGAAGTAAATCAAGAAAAGCACAGTATTTAAAAGTATCAGTTCTTTGATATAGGCCACCAGTTCAGTGATACTCCAGGGATGCAAATGGAACCTGATAACTGTATATTCCTCTGTTAAGTTTGTCTCTAATAGCTAGACTATAGCCCCTTGACCAACAGCCTCACTTTTAATTTGTTTAAAATACAAATTCTTGGGCCCTGTTCCAAACCTACTCAGAATTTCTAGGGATGGGGTTAAGCAAGCCTCTCTCTCTCTCTCTCTCTCTCTCTCTCTCTCTCTCTCTCTCTCTCTCTCTCTGTTTGCGTTTATGTAGGATAGTGTAGTATAGTGTATATATGTGCAGGCAGGTGTTTGTACATATTGGAGGCCAGAGATCAATAGTAGTTATCGTCTTCAGTTGCTCTCCACCTTACTTTTAAGAATTAATTTGTATGTGTGTGTATGTATGATGTGAGGGTACTCTTGCCATGGTGTACATCTGGAGGTCAGAAGAAAACTTTGTGGAGTTGGTTTTCTCCTTTCACCATCACTTGAGTTCTGGGAATCAAACTCAGGTTACCAGGCTTGCTTGGCAAGCACCTTTACCCAATGAGCCATCTCACCAGCCCTTATTTTGTTGATACAGGGTCTCTTCACTTCACCTGTAGCTCACCAGTTTGGCTAGGTTGGGTGGCAGAAAGCTCTAGGGATCTGCCTGTGTCCCTCAATCCCAAGCTGGGTTATAGCCATGTTCTCCCACACCCAACTTATACATGGGTGATAGGAACTCGGGTCCTCATGTTTCTGCAGCAAATAGCTTACCTTACTAAGCCATCAGCAGCAGTCTTACTTTAACAAGCAATTCAGGTGATTATGATAAACTCTAATGTTTGAGTTCTCTTGTTCTAGGTTCAGCAAACTTCAGCAAAAAGCCAGATGCTAAATATTTTAAGTTTTACAAACCGTGGTTCTTTGTGACAACTACTTAGCTCTGTTCTGTGTCAAGAAAGCAGCCATAGGCATGTAAACAAATAGGCATGGCTGTGTTCAATAAAACTTTTTTCTTTATTTTCCCTCCCCCCTTCTTTCCTGTGTCCTTCTCCTTCTCTCTCCCTTCCTCCCTCTCTTTCTCTCTTCCTCCCCCTTCTTTTTGTTGCAGTGCTGGAGATTGAACCCAAAGCCTCCTCAAGCACTCTACCACTGAGCTATATCCCCAGCCCACCAGTAAAATTTTATTTATGCAAACAGGCATCAGGCATATTGGGCTCAATACTTGAAGACTGGTCTAGACTCTAGAGCATTATTATGGTAGTTGTTACCAGCACAAATGGTGACAGGGTAATAAAACAGGAGTTCAAGGCCAGTCTAAATTTCAAGTACTGGTTTATTTAGAAAAAAAAAAAAAAACAACCTGTTTTTTTTTTTTTTTTTCTCCTTCTCTATCTCTTACCTTAATTTTCTCCACAGGAATTACTCATTTTTTAGTGTAAAACATGTATTACAAGTGCTAAAAATACCAAACATCACAAAAATCAAGAGAAGTCCTCTGTGATCACACTTCTTTGACTCAGAAGTAGTTACCGTTACCATCTTGATGACTGTTTTTCTGTATATCAGTATTGCTTTTATCATCCATTTAACAAATCAGTATCTATTTTTAAAATATTTGATCTGATTATATATGCTTTGTCAGTTTTTGAAATTGTGAAATTATAATTTAGTTTTCTCTTTTTTGAAGGTTGTTTTGGAAACAGAAATAACAAATAAGTCTGCTTTGAAACTGTATGAAAATCTTGGTTTTGTTCGAGATAAGAGGCTGTTCAGATACTATTTAAATGGAGTTGATGCACTGCGACTTAAACTGTGGCTACGTTGAGAAACTGACATCAAGGAACAACTCCCAACTACGTGGAATCGACTTTTGCATGCAATGCAATTTATACAGAATTGCTTTGCAGGTGGATTTAGTAATTCCCATGCAGCTCTTATCTGTCAGTGTCTCATTGAGTGTCGCACAATATTTGTTGCACTTTGGCATGGCGCATTTGTTCTGAATTAAATGAGATTGTTTTAAACTTCAAGAGTTCTTTTGGTACCAACAAGATGTGCCAGTTGATAACCAAGATACGTTCATTTACAAAGTCTGCTGACAATGTTATTTACATAGTGATCATTATATCACAGAACCAGTAAGTTGGACATGAATTTTGTTCCTTAAAAAAGCCAACGTAGGTTGTAAAAGTCTCTTAAGTATATTAACTTTTCACACAAACCTGCCATAGTTTTCTGAAGGGGGTGAGGGAAAAGCTTCAATTTAGGTTTTATTTTTTCAATATTAAATTTTCCATTCTTGAATATTGGTACCTCAGTGATTAGTGAATGAAAAAATTGTAGGGTGGGCTATGTCTTACAATGAGTAAAGATGACAATTAAATTGCGTCTGCCAGTGCCTGTGTAGATAAGTATTCTTGTCTTCATCTCTAGTTTTGAATGCATGCTGTCTTTTCCTTTCCTTTAACACCTTTGCAAGCAAACTTTGTTTTTATTTAAATTCTAAATTTGATAATAAATTATTTCAGATTTTTATAATTGGGATACTTTTTCCAGGTGAGTGACAGAGTGATTTACTTTAGAAGTTCCTTACAGTAAGAAGTTGAATCTGCTTGGGAAATCTTTGAGAAATGGCTCAAAGGGTGGAGAAG
The DNA here is from genome assembly GCF_000622305.1 of Nannospalax galili. NCBI lineage: Eukaryota > Metazoa > Chordata > Mammalia > Rodentia > Spalacidae > Nannospalax > Nannospalax galili. The sequence continues at coordinate 4,321,725 of NW_008343385.1, read as the reverse complement.
GTTGATGGCGCTGGGAATTGCTGGGTTTTGGATGCACTTTTTTGTTTTTGAGACTGGGTGAAGTTTTGGAAAATAGAAAATAAATGTAAATTGGTATGATTTTATTTAATCAAAATGATTGCTAAGCTGTGAAGAGCAGCTTCTATAAAGTAGATGGAATTTTTTTTTCTACTTTATTTCAATTCACATTGCTTCCATTTCTGAAAATGCTTTACTTTGGTTCTTGGTCTTGGAAATAAGTTTCAAGGAGCATTGTATCAATTTTAGGCTGCATTTATTTTCTTTTTACTCATATGAGCAGATTCTTGGGGAGCTTTGCTTTGTTCATCCATAAAGACGAAAGGAGTTAAAAAATTTTTAATGAGTTTTTGGGTTTTCTGAGCAGCCAACATGTTTATTAATTTCAATGTATTTTGGCTAATCAGTGCAGTGTTAATAAATTTTAGTTGACTGTTTTGAGTCAGTAAACCTGTGATGGATAATTTATTTAACTGGAAAACCTAAGTACTCATAAGAAAAAGATTCATTTTCTGAAAAGTGTTTTGTAGGAATCTGGAATCTGTGTTGCTGTTACTTTCATTTGAATATGCTTTTCCTCTGCCCTAGGACTCGGCTTGAATTTTACGGCTGTAATTACTGTATTTTTAAAAACCCTACCTCCATTAACAATTGGTAAAGGCCCCTTTTCAGGAAAGTTTGTTGCTTTTTTTTCTTTTTTTGTTTTTAAAGGAAAGCTGCTCTTTTGCTCAGTATAGTGTTTTGCAAGTGAACATGGTAACAAATACTTTTAAAATAAAAGATACACAACTTACATTTGATGAAAATAAAAGCTTCCTGCTGGTGGGATCATTTGTAATTCCTTATTTTAAAGAAAATGCTGTCTTTCTGTTTTATATTGCTCTTTAGAGTTGAACGCACAATATTGGTAATATTAAAAAGGGATGAACACTAGTAATTAGCTTTTCTGCTGACCATTTTAGCCTGGTTTTGGTCAAACTTCATTTGGGCTCTAGTGTTTAGAAGAATGCCAGTCATCATGATGCTTCTGCCATTATTTTCGGTGTGGAGGAAAGTAGGTTAAAACTGTATACTTGATTTTAAAAAATCATCAAATTTTATTGCACCCGTTTATTTGATTTGCTGTTTCATAGGTAACGATTGTTGATGAACATTTGCTTGACTCTAATAAGTATAGTTGTAAAGTAGATACATGCTAGACTTGTCAGTTCAAAAGTTCTGTTCTATTAGGTTGTTGGTGAAGCCATCATTACTCTCCTTAACTTCAGAATTGCAGAATTAACTGAAATGATTGCCTGAGAGTTTGTGAACATGACCTTAGTTAACTATGTGACTGAAATGTCAGGTCATTACAGTACTGCTCAACTGGTACGCGTTGCGTATCTGCGTATACTGGTATGTTTTTAATTGCGTGAGCAAAATTTTTTTTTTTTACCTAAATTCTGACCTCTAGCATGATATAACCTATTACCAAAACTAAAAGTCTCCATTTAAGTTAAATTTCTTCAAACATTAATTTGATATTAGGCTTTCCTTTTTCTTTAGCTTAGTTTCATTTATAATTGACAGTGGGTTCACTTTTGCTAAAACTGAGCAATTTGTGCAGCTTTCTTTTAATGGGGTGCTGTTTCTTTAAGACTGACTGTACTGTCCACTGACACTGGTTTGGCAGTTGGTACTGCTGAACATTTCACACATGCTACCATGAAGCTACATATGTTCGTATTGAAGATGCTAACAGGTATACTACCAGTTTTGATGTGTGGGCTGATTGTAATTGCTTTACATTGGGGTGAAATTACTCAATTCTAGTGAAACCAGAAGTCCACAGATCATAAAATACAGTAGTGTTTGAAGTGGAAGCCAGCAAATAAGAAAAACGTTACTATTAAAAATTGGTTTTAATATTTCGACCTCACTTCAAATTACCCCAACCCCTCCTCCACATACCCACACATGCTTGCTTGACAAATCTATGTAAAGAAGTTTGTCATGTTTTAACTCTACCTTGCCCTGTGTTATGGTATTGGCGAACATGTACAAGACTGAATGTGTGTATTTATTATGGTGTCTAAAAATCATGAGGGTCATCACTTTCCAGAAGCATAGAGAAAATCAGCTTGGTAGTACATCAGAATTACTTCTCAGTGCACCTTGACATCACTAAAATGAGCACTATATTACACGACTTTCAGGTTTGTGAATGTCACCATGTTATATTGATGTCAGATATGAGTTGAGTATCTATGAAATATCACGTGTATCTCAATATTGGACTGCTGTTTGGACTGGATATTGCTGCATAATTTTCTCCTATTGTCCCCATCCTTTTGGGGAGAGAGACATTTAATGGGATTTGAAATGTGCAAGCTGTCTAAAATAAGATGCAGTCAAATAAAGTATGGTTAAGTTGTGTTTGCATTTTTCTTTAAGATATAGCTGTGTGTGTTTTCTGATTTGGTTTCAGAAAAATAAGCAGTCTATTCTGTTTCCCATTGTCTGCCTTTTATCCAGAAGTTATTTGGAAGGAATGATACAGTTGTTACTGCTCTGTGTTCCAACAAAGTAAATTTGAAAATAAAATTGCAAACTTGATTGTTAAATGTACTCAGAGTTAGTCAACTCAACTAATAGTACAAATGAGAGAATTTTTGCATTCATTAAAGTTGCTTATTTTTTGTCCTTGTCCATAGCAGTTTATTCCTAAGACAGTTTTTAGTTTAGTGTTTGTATAGTGCCTCCTGATGTAAGTAATGGTAGGTTGTTTTGGTTTGGTTTTTCCTTTTACTAAAGACTAAAGTAGAGCAGGCCTAATAGGCTTTAATTGTTTTTTGTTTTTTTTTTTGTTTTTTTTTTTAATGTGTATGAGTGTTAGGCCTGCATGTATGTAAGTGCATCCATGTTGTGCAGTGCAGAGAACACAAGAGGGCATTGGATCCCCTGGAACTGGAGTTACAGAAGGTTGTTAGCCTCTAGATGGGTGCTGGGATTTGAACCTAGGTTCTCTGCAAAAACAGCCAGTGCTCTTACCCAATGAACCATCTCTCCAGTCCCTGTAATAGGCTTTTGACTCATTCTTGTGACAAACTGAAATTGGTGATTATGTTTGCTTTCATATTTGAAATACTAAATGTTAGTGGAAGGAGTAAATAATGTTTTAATCATGGCTGCTAAATTTTGTCACTCATGCCCAATATTTTGTTCTTATAGTAATGTGAAAAATACCTAATTTGGTCTTTCTTGGAACTCTTGAATGCTTCATAGATTCTGTGTAAATTCTGGGACCAGAAATTTGATAGCACCAGCATTCATACCTTGAACACAGATTAGTGTAACCTATAGCTCAACGGTGTAATGATTATTTTTTATATATACAACTTTTTGAGACAGGGTCTCTCTGTAGCCGCAGCTGGCCTGGAACTCATTATGTAGACCAATCTAGGCTTCTGTCTCACAGAGGTCCACCTGCCTTTGCCCCATGAGTGCTGGGATTAAAGCCTACGCCACGACACCCAGCTTTATAAATAACTTTTTAAAATAGGGTTTTAGAAAAGCTCAGCATGTTGCACAGCTGGACTTTCTTTAGATCAGCACTGCCCAGTCGCACTGTTAATAATGGTGGAAATGCTCTTTGCATCCCTCAGTATGGTATCTACTAGTCATACTTCACTCCTGAGCCCATGAAGTGTAGCCAGGGCAATTAACTAAATTTAAAATTTTATTAACTTTTACTTAATATAGTAAAGCTTTAGCTAATAAGCTGCAGAAAGTATATTTTATGTAGAATTTCTAATGCTTACTGAAATATGAAATAAATTGATTTAAAACTGCTTCCTGGCAAAACTGAACTGTTCATTTGTTGACTATTTGGTTAATGATGCCACTGCCCCACACCCCTCATGTGATGTAACCCTTAGAGAAAAGCAGCTCTTCCATCTTATTGTTGGACGTTCTTTGAGTTGTAGAGGTGTACAGATTCAAGACCCAGAAGCCAGTTCTAATGAGACTTAATATTTTAGCCTCAAAACATGTAACATTAGGTCTAATAGTTTATTTCCAGATTAATTTAAAATAATTTAGCTTCTAAATAGAATGGTTCTTTTGTACCTAGAACATGAAGCTTATATTTATACATTTTTATGCAGATGAAGCTAAATACAAATATTTCTAATCAAGTTACTTTTTCCTGTTTTCCTTGGTCAAAGTATCTGTCTTACTGCCTTTTAATGAGCATAGCCTACCAGTAAGGCAGTGGAGGGGATAACGTCAGAGAAGACTTCAGGGCTTGGTATAGTCTTCCATGAGCTCTCAGCCTGTTCTGTTAGAAATTTGGTGTTTTTACTTCTTAAAAGTTTATGCAGTACAGGGGTTATAGGGAATGATTATCAGTCTAAGGTCTTTTAATACTAAGAGATAAGCTTTTAGTTAAGATGAATTCTTAGGAATACCTCTGCTGTATAAATGTATCTCAATTTCCTAATGCTTCAATCGCTTGAGAGTATATTTTTGTAAATAACTTTTCATATGTTAGGGAAGGACCTGCTCTCAAATTGTATAGATGTTTATTATTGGATGTTACATGGTGAGTTGATTTCAAGTTTCTTGAGACTGTTTTACAGACTTCTGGTCCCCTTGACTGAGAGTGTTTAGTAAATACACTTTAGTAAAATTTGTATTCTAGGAAATACGTACTCTTGTGCTCATTTATAACTGCAAAGTTTTTATGTCTTTGATATTTTTGTTTCATGCCATAGAAACTCACCCTTTTATGAAGCCAGCAGGTTATATGAACCAATAAAACAAATTTTCCCCTTCAAATAGACATGTTTTGTTTCTCAGAATTTAAATAATTTGACAGTTAAAGCTATTAGTGGCAAAAATGCTCATTTTTCCCAGTAATGCACTAATTCCATTATGGAAGGTATTGACACCTTTTAAAGAAACTGTTGCATCATTAAATTCCACAGTGCTCCGAACTTTCAAAGTTAAGGTAATAGTGTAATTGCTAAAATTTGTTATATTTGGGATTCAATACCTTACTATGTTGTAGAAACAAGATCATATTATTTCACACATACAGGCAGTCCTCCTGCCTACCAAGTGCTGGGATTAGAGACCTGAGCCACCGTGCCTGGCCTAGGAGTTTATGTTCAATAGTAGCATGGGGATACTTAAGGAGTGGAGAGGTAATACATTGAGTATAGAAAAGATTATTCTCAAAGACAAAATTTGTTTCCAAGACCGTAGATACCTAAAAGTTTGGAGCCTAGGCAAGTGCTTTCAAGGAGATAAGTGTACAGTAGAAATCAGTTTAGAAGCAGGGTTACCTTGCATGTTTCATATAAAACTTTCCTGTGGACATACTTGAGAGAAAAATGTGCATGGTGACTACTGACTTTTAGGAGAAGGCTTTGGGTTTTAGAAATACAACATACAAGGCATAACAAAAAGTGAGCAGGAGAGAAAAACGCAAGTAGTAATTGATGCACAGTGGAGACAGTTGAGGTGAAAATCTGAGGGAGCAAAGATGAACAGCTGTCATCAGACCTTCGGTTTCAGTCAGAATCTGGAGAATAATTAGGATAATTTCATTGTAGCCATTGTCTCCATTTAAAAAGAAACCCTGAGCCACGTGGCTAGAGTTGTCAGAATGCATGAAATCAGGAGATCGTTCTGAGCTGCACAGTGGCTATACTAAACATGTATCAGGTGTGAGCTAGAGAACTGCTATAAAACTAATGAGCCTGTTTTTCAGGGGTTTTATGTTTCTGAGAGCACCTAACAGTTCAGGAAAACAATTGGGCAATTTTGCACAAGGAGGGAGGAGACCACTGGTCTGGTGTGATTATAGATAGCATCCCTGTAGGTGTTTTGATGGATCAGGTTCATTTAAGAGTGGAGAGTTGACTAATAGCCTGCTTGGAAGACAGTTGTGTGATGCAATAGTGGGATTATTGCCTTTCGGTTTTCAAAGCACTTTTACCCCAATATTAATGAAACTCATTTGTTTTGAGACAGGGTCTCACTATGTAGACCAGACCAACCTTGAACTCTGCCTGCCAGTTCTGCCAAAACCAGATTTCTGCCTGCCACTGCCTTCTGAGTGCTGGGGTTAAAGGTGTGTGCCGCCGTGCCTGTCTGAAGCTCTTTTGAGATGGAAAAATTTTCATTTTGGGAAAAAACCCAACATTCAAAGCTATCTAAATTATGGCACCTTAAAGACCAACACAGATGGTGCCACCTGAACCCAGACCCGCGTCTCCTAGGTCTACTTTTCTTGCCACCACACAGTGCTTGATGACATCCAAAGAGCATAGAGCCGAATGCTTAATTCTGTTGGAATAAATTGACCTTAATGAGTCCTGAATTATTTAAGTACTGTTGTTTTATTCAGCCTAAATTAAATGCTCTCAAAAATGTTTAATAGGTTTAATTTGTAAAACCCATTAGAGGCTTTAGGATTAAGTGGATTGTCTTACGTCTAATTGGTTTCCAATAATTAGGTCAATAATATCTTTCAAGGAGGTGGGTTTCTTTTCAGAACAAACTTTAGATAATGTCTTTTTTGTGAACTTTGAACAATCTATTAAATAAGTTACTTGCCTTTAATTCAGTGTTCTGAATATTGATCTCTAGCATGTTTTCTCATTTTACTTTGTCAAACTTTTAAGTCTATGGAAATACCTTTGTGACGGGTTAGGGGCGTGCCTGGAGAGAAAACTACCTTGATTATTAACCCGAGTATGAACTCTAATTACAGTGTTTAATGATACTTAACTATGAAAAATCAGTTCACAGTGTTCTCTTTATAGTGGTAGGTCTAGAATGTAAGCAAGACGTGTTTGTGTGTGCATGTGTATAATGGACCTTTTTTCTGATGATAAAAGCTTACTTGAAGTGCAGTATCAGCTATTGATTGTACAGTGTTTAATGACTGGGTTGGTCTGTAAAGCTGGCTTCAGAAACAGTAAGATGCAGTGCAAAGCCGGAGCCATTTCACCACTGGACAGGCCAGGAATCCGAAGCATATTGTGAGAGAACTTTGTCATTTCTCTACTCATAAAGATGCAGTTGGGCTGGAGAGATGGTGTAGTGGTTAAGAACGCTTGCTGCTTTTCCAGGGAACCCAACTTCAGTTCCTAGCACCCATGGCAGGTAGCTCAAGATCACCTGTAACCCCAGCTCCAGGGGATCTGATGCCCTTTTTGGCTTGGGAGGGCACCTGTACTCACCTCCCCCCTGTCCCCTGCATTGTGTCTCACAAAAATAAATAAGAAGAGGTGGTTATCAGTATTTGCCTTTGGGTCCCTGGATTGTAACTCCCTAACCGTAGAAGAGTTGATGGTAAGATTTGTTCACTTTCCAAAATAGTGCCTGGAAAGAATTGTGCCAGAGTCATAAAATAAACCCTTACTGCATTAATGAATTGATGCTGGATACTAAGGTGCACAAGAAAAAGGAGTTCTCAGATTACAACCCTCTGAGGTATCAGGTGTTAACTACCACATTCTTTCCCTCCTTTCCTTGCTCCTTTCTTACATTTTGCATGAAAGTGTTCATCAACGAATGTTCTTTAGTAAAGTCATAAGAGATTATTTTCTAACTTGGTCCTCCACAACACAGGCTCTGTTATGTTATTAAACCATGTTTAAGTAACTACTCTGGGCCAGGCATCTATGCTACATGATTCTGAGGCTCACAGATCTACCTTGAACCATAGGTAGCTTTTTTAGTTGCTAAATTTAGTTTGTCTTCTCCAAGGGAAAAAACAGTTGGTATGTTTATGACTTTAAAATATATTCTTTTGGATAATTGTGTAGTTGTGTAGGCCTCACTTGTTTTTTAAACTTAGGGACTTAAGTACCAGGTATGTATCTGGATACCTGGGCAATGGTGTTTAAGATGTTTGTAAATCATAATCTTGTTCCAATTCTGAGCATAGTGCCTGGAAAATGGATCTGTGAATTGGGCTGAAAATGGTAAACTCTGTAGCACAAATATTGGAGTGGATTGGTGATAGAAATATTTACCAGCATCAAAATGTTCAATAACCAAGCAGAAAAGCACCTACTGTGTGCTGGACATTGCATATGGCTCGCACTCCAGAAGAAACAGTCACTACTTCTGTAGCATCAAATCCCCTGAGAGGTCCAAGATGGTAGACATCTACAGAATGAAAGAGCATCAGAAGACCTGCAGGTGACCTGTATTCTTTGAGCAGACAACAGTCTCCAAATTCTAAAGGGAAGCTTGGGAACATTAAGTATCCAAACGAGTGTTGAATTAAAACTATAAAGGCAAATTTTGAAGTACTGGGAAGCAGGGGAGAAGTCCTGTTCCCAGAAAACCCTTTCAAACTAGGTAATAAAAGTAATAAATGCATCATTACAGTAGCCTAGTTCTCTCTTTTTGGATAATAGCCAGTATTTTGTAGCAACTCTAAAGAAAATTCTAAGAAGCATTGATGAGTGCTAAGGGTTCTCTACTCTTCTGTGCATGGCAGGGAAGGTAGCATACAAACTGGAAAACATCCTCTAAATGAATTCGGCTCTTTAGGAATGTGTGCTTTAATCCTGCCTTGGACTGGGAGTGCTGCTGGCAGATGGTGCTCAGTAAGCAGCCCCTTTAGAAAGTACCTCAGCCCAGAAGAACTGCTTTGTCAGTGTTGTGCCCCTTCTCCCAGCCTCCCACATCCAAGGCCTAGCTGATGCCATTCACCTGTAATGCCCCAATTTGGAAGAGGTCCAGAAGTCCCTGTGGGTTGGCTGGACCTTCACTGGCACAGTATCTCATCTCTCTGCTTGGCCCAGCTCCCTAAGAGTATATCCTAATGAGCTTCCAACCTGCTGCTCTCCATCTTAGATCTTGCTTCCCAAGGATCCCCTCTTGGAGCACAGCAAGCCTGGAAAGTGTCAGAGGTGTATGGAGACAAGTCTTTATAAATAACTTTACTAATAGACAACTTGATGTTTATTCAGTCAGGGTGTGGGGTTTCTAAGCCACATTATGGCTGTGTTTAAAAGAGCCTGCCTGACTCAGCATCTTAAAGGCCAAGAGCAGACCAGAGCGCTGAGCTCCTGCTCATTCAGATTTCTCTTGGAGTTGTGCCTTCAGGCAAGGGCTTTGCTCATTCTGTATTGAAACATTAGCTCCAGCATGAAATGGGGAAGTAAAAGTAACCAGAGAATCTTGCCCCTTCTGAACCCTACACCTAGACCAAGATATCATAAACAGGTGTTACAAATTTCCTCCTTTTAAAATTTAATATTTGTAGACAAGCATGATAGCACTCAGTATGAATATGAATTTTTAACAGTATTTTTAGGTGTATGAGTGTATTGCCTGCCTGTGTGTGAGTGCACCTGTGTCATACCGTGCTGGATGAGGTCAGAAGAGGGCATTGGATCCCCTAGAACTGGAGTTGTTAACCACCATGTGGGTGCTAGGAATCGAATCCAGGTCCTCTGCAAGAGCAGTCAGTGCTCTTAATGGCTGAACCATCTCTCCAGTTCCGAATTTGTTTTAGAGCTTTTGCTCACTCTCTCACTCCCTTTTGTGTGTGTGTGTGTGTGTGTGTGTGTGTGTGTTTAGACAATCTCCCTATAGGCATACCTGGCTTGGAACTCGCTATGTAGACCAGGTTGGACTCAATCTCTCAAAGATCAGCCTGCCTTTGCCTCCCAAGTGCTGGGATTAAAGGTGTACACGATGCCCAGGTGGATTTCTCCTTTAAAGAGGCTTTCAGTTTAGCTGTCTGCTTTAGAAAATCCCCATTATAATTTAGCACATGTAACCTTGAACTAAGTACCCACAATTTTGAGTATGTAGAACATAGAAAATAACATAAAAGAACTTGAAAACAGGCAGTATCAGAATGTTTTCTAAGTTATCCATGTCATTTTAACTAGAAAATGAATTCAAAAGCAGCACAATGATAAGAAGCAGGCAGCCAACACAGACCAAAGGGGCTTCAAGGAGGGTGTGCTCTAATAACAGATCTGGAGATGCAGGGCAGAAAAAGCCAGCATGAACAGCCTCTGCATCTGCCAGAGCCAGGTACCCTCATATCCAAGCTAGTTTTTTCCATCTCCTTTTGCCCCAGGGAAGGGAGTTCCATGGAAGGCAGGAGAAGTAGGTGGAGGAGGTTCATGAGGTTCATTAAAAGGTAGTTTCTTTGGAAATCCCACCCCCCAGCCTTTTTTCTTCCCTGAGGTTATATATCTAATTTTGTTCCACAGTTAAACGTTTCAGTTGAACCATTTTAAAGCAGTTGCTTAATCAGTCACCAATTTTTTCCCAAGATTTTGAATCAAGTATCCCATAGATGGGATACTAGGGGAAATATTTCTGAATAACATTTAAAAGTTCATTAATTTACTTTGACACATTAGCTCAAATTCCTTTAAGTAAATGTGTTCCTTTAAGTAAATGTAACTGTTGTGCTTTCACAAGATTCAAGAGACAAACAGATTGCCATCCATAGTGAAAGCAGGGAAGTGAAAGTTCTGAGCACAGTTCCTTTCCGTACAGTCCTGGTACAGGAGATAAAAGCAAAAAGGGAATAATTTCTAAACATTTTTATTTTATGTGTATGAGTATATTGCCTATATGTATGTAAGTGCACCCATGATGTGCAATGTCTTTGAGGCCAGAAGAGGGCATCGGGTCCCCCGGAACCGGGGCTACCAATGGTTGTTAGATGCCATGTGGGTGCTGGGAACTGAACCTGGGTCCTCTGAAAGAGCAGCCAAGGCTCTTAACTGCTGAGCCATCTCTCCAGCCCCATGACTAAAGAATTTTAAAGGCACTGGTGAGAGATATCAAGAAAGCCTTGTGCTCACTGTTACCACCCTTGGGTATGACTAGAAACATCCAAGAATTCCCCCTTTCGGGACTTCTCTGGGCACTTACACATGAAATAGTACTCTCTACAAGCTATCAAGGAAAGCCTGTGTTTAATGTCATACAGCTTACAGTGTAGGACTGGGATGTCCTATAATAAGCTTTTTTGGAGACTTCTCTGGCTGCTGATCTGTGAGTTCACAGTAGAGAGCCTCTTCCTCACAAGACACCAACATGTGGTGTCTCTAAGCCACATTACTGTGATGTTTAAAAAAGACAGCCTGACCCTTAGCATCTGTTTTAAGGGCAAGAGCAGACCTGATCTGCTGAGAACCTGTTCTTTCAGATTTCTCTTGGAACTGTGCTCTCAAGCAAGGTCTTTGTTAATTCTCTGTTGAAACAGCATCTCCAGTATGAAATGGGGAGCAAAATTATTTTACCAGAAAATCTTGCCCTTTCTGATCCCTAGACCTAGACCAAGATACACTCACACAATCATAGACTGATGTTACAAGTTTCATCATTTTCAATAAGGTAATCACTGTTTGCAGCACTTTATTTAATATATTAAAGCATGCATACACATAGTCATACAGTATCTTGAGTGAAAGGCAAAGAAGGGTCCTGAGAGATTAAGGTCAGGTCACAAGAGGAGCACATGGCTCAATGAGTTTGTTTATAATCTTAAGCAAGCTTAAGACAAGTCACTCCCAAATCAGGGATAATGGGACATAGGAGAGCTGTGGCAAGAAACCCAGAGCCACTGCCAGAGTTGAGGTTTAGGGAGGAGAAAATGAAAGGGCCCAGCCCTATCAAAATTATGTTTTGGGATTAAAAGCACTGCTTGAAGATTGAATTTGGATTAAAATCATCTGACTAGGTAGATTTTATTTTTCTTTTTGAGACAGGGTCTTCCTGTAGCCTCAGGTGGCCTGAGCTAGCTAAGTAGGCCAGGCTGGCCTTGAGCTCACAGAGATCTGCCTGCCTCTGTCTCCCGAGTGCTGGGATTAAAGGCGTGCCCCTCCACACGCCAAATATTTTGCACTTCAATTTTCTTACCTAGGAAACAGGAATAAGTCATTTCACGTATTGTGGTAATGGTTAGATAGCAGTTGCTGATATGGTTACATAGTCAAGTTTATCTTCAGCATCATTCCTATTGTTTAACAGGTAGTACATTCAGAGCCTTCCCACACAAAAGAACCAAAGGCAGAGCTTGGCCAACATGGTCTACAGAATGAGTTCCAGGCCAGCCGGGACTACAGGGAGGCCTTGTCTTAAAAAGACTGAAAGAAAACAAAACAAAATTTCTTTGAGCTTACTGTGTTCTGACGCCCATTCCCTTGTGAAAGAGAGGTGAATGCAACCCCAGCAGCTCCTCCAGGGAGTGTGATAAGACCTGTTGCTTTTGATTGGCTACTGAGTACTGCTGCAGGGAAGCCTGGGAGCTCCTGGGCCTGGATCATGATTTCTTTTAGTTTTGTTCTGGCTCTTGGTCAAACCTGGTTTATTTTTGAAGATACTATTCAGGAGTAGCTATTTGATTTTCTAAATAGTTCAAGTGAGGACAAAATATAATTGAGTCAAGAAACCCTAATTAAGAGCAGAGAGGAAAATTAGCCAAAATGGGAAACAATTTTTTTTAGGGTCTTTTCCTAAGCAACTTCTCCCTCCTTCCCTTTAAAATAACAAAGATGTCTAAACACCAGTTTGCCCCGAAAGTTAGGTATTCAAGGGTGTTGGGCTGTTTGATGTGTCAGAATTATAACCCAAGGTCGCTCCTACTCACAGAGCAGTTTTTCTCTTCCTTGGGTTTGTATTGAGATGGCTACTTTGTTTTCCACTCGGTCATCTCCAGAACTTTTTCTACAAATTTTGCTTCTAACTTATAATCAGATTGTAGAGGGAGTCACAAAACATTGAGTATAATACAACATCTTATATAGTGCTTAACTCCTTGGGCTTTGGCACTAAAAAGCCAGGGATCAGCCACATGATCCTGGAGGCTATGATGTATGTACTACCTGTTGTTCCCTTATCTGTGAAACTAGTGGGGATGTGGTGCATTCCTGTAATCATAGTGACTTAGGAGCCTGAGGCAGGAGGATGCCTGTGCAGTGCAAGACTAGCCTGAAACAACCCTTATCTGTGAAATGAAGAGAAGAATAATTATCCTTACTCCATAGAAAAATGGAGATGATTAAAAAACAGTGCAAGTAGCATATTTAGGAGAGAGGGCCTGACCTAGATGTTTAATAGATATGGATAGCTTTTATTTTCTTGAGAGAGAGAGAGAGAGAGAGAGAGAGAGAGAGAGAGAGAGAGAGAGAGACTAGGGATTGAGCCCAAGGTGTCTTGCACGTTAAGCAAGTGCTGAATCACTGAAGTATATTCCTGGCCCTCTGTCGCTTTTATTATTTTTATTGGAAAATGTTACCATGTCTATTTTGCAAAAATAAAAAACAAGGACTGTTGTTTTTTCACTTGATCTAAATCTGATTAATTTCTAAGAAAGGAATTCTGGCAAGAAAATCTGACTGTGGACACAAGGTCATCTTTGCAATGGTTTATACCTCAGACAGCTGTCAGCAGACGGTCAGCTGATGAAGTCACCCCACACGCTGAGCCTGGATCTGCAGTCTGACAGGAAGAGTTACATTTTTTATTGACGAGCTTTAGAGATCCTAGATAATACTCTTGCTTCACCTAGATCAAGTTACTAGTGTCTCAATACAGTTCTCTTACCTGAGTTGAAAGCTGACTGCTCACTTATTTATGGAAATTAAATCTTTTCCTTTACATTTAGCCCACCCTTCAGAGTTGACCCTTTTTTATAAAGCAAATGAGTGCCAATTTTTTTTTAATTTCCAATTATGAGGATGGAGTATATGTGTACTTTGAAAAACTTCATTTTGAAGTAATTTTAAGTCGATGGAAAAATTACAAAATAAAAGATACAAGGACCTGTATGTCCTGTAATTAAGTTCTTTTTAAGAATACAAGTGCATATATATATATATTTTTTTTTATAAGAAGCATTTCATTACAGCTTTGACATATTCAGTAACACAGCAAGGATACCTAATGTTTACTTTGGGGGAATACTACATATCTCTGCAGGCCATGTCAAAGGGCTGCCATCTCCATTAGTGATAGGGCCTAGAGCACATGTTCCGTGCAGTGGTTCATGGAACTTTATGGAACTATTTTTTTTTTTCAAGATATGCTGTTTCCTACATTTTTTAATATTATTTTTTATTTCTTTTAGAAGAAGCATATCATTACAGCTTTAACATGTCCAATAACAGTTTCCAGAGCAAAGACAGAGCTCCTTCAAAAGTGACTATAAAATTCTAGGTTCGCTGTTGTATCAGTACAGTTATACAATATTGAACTCAGTAACACTTTATCACATTTGTCTTTTCCATTTTTTCTGTTTGCTTTTTTTCAGAATCATTTAAAGGTTATAGGAATGATGACCCAGTGCTCCCCTTAGTGACTGATTCAGTGTATATTTCCCCCAGATAAAGACTCCCTGGTACATAACTATAGGACATTAATACTGAGCAACACTGTTGCATCATTTACAGATCCCATTTTGCCAGTTGCCCCAACTTTTTTTTTTTAAAATGAAACAGGGTCTCCCCGGATGGTCTGGAACTTGCTAGGTAGACCAGGCTGACCTCAAGGATCTGCTTGCCTCTGCTTTCCAAGTGCTGGCATTAAAGGTGTGCCACTATGCCCAGCTCCAATAACATCTTTTATAGCTCCAGGATCCAATCTAGGACAGCTGGGGCTGCAGGGAGACCCTGTCTCAAAAAGACCAAAAAAAAAAAGAAAAAAAAAAGTCAGGATCTCACCTCACTATGTAGCCCACTGTGTAGACCAGACTGGCCTTGAACTCACAGGAATCTACCTGCCTCTGTCTCCAGAGTACTGAGATTAAAGGTGTGTGCTTGGCCTTACCTGGTCTTGTGCATTTTCTAATATAAGGAGATGCTATGAGCTTATTTGTCCCATCTCTGCTACATCCTGAGAATAAGTCATTTCTTCACAGAGCTCTGGCTCCTTTTAGTGGAGAATGTTATTTACAAGTCATGATCTTGGTGTTCATTGCTATTGCGTATCATTGCTTTTAGGCCTTTTTTGGTACCAGGAAGTACATTCATATAGGCACACACATATGTACAGTATGCACATCTATCTGCCTGCCTGCCTCTCCACACACCATCCCCAACTTTAAAAACCATTAGTCCACACTGATACCTTCCATTCCAGTCCCACCCCACAAGGCTGATCTTCACTTCTTTTACCTATATGTAACTTCCTTCTTCAATATTAAAATCTGAGGTTCCAATGGCCTCAATGTATCGGCTTATGTGGCTAATAGTCCTGTTTTTAGCTAGTGTGAATCACTTTGCCCCTAGCACTCACATCAACCAAATTTGTGGCTTTAACTATGGGAATGGAAGCGGGAGAGACTGTGTGTGTGTGTGTGTGTGTGTGTGTGTGTGTATGTGTGTGTGTGTGTGTGTACCTAAAGTAGAAGTTCTGCACAATGCAATGCAGTGTTTTTCCTATTTAACTCCAGTTCTGAGTTCAAAACAAAGTAAAAAATGAGATGTTCACATTCAATTGTTACACCTAGTGTTGGACTTGGCAAATGATTAGCTATTGTGCTTATTTGTATCAGAGACTGATGTAATACCCCATTGAAACCATTGAAGTCAGCCATTTTATTGCACAATGCACAGACCCGCCCACTTGAGCAAAACCCATGTGCTTGATTAAGGTGGTAGAAATCTGAAGGTTTTATTTTTAAGATCTTTTGCCACTCAGCTTACATTTCTCATGCTGTGCTCATTTCTGAAATACCATAACCACTGTTATGGAATTCAACCTTTTTAGTCTACCTAACTGTCTTGGCTGGAAGGATTATCAGTCCTTGACACCTTAGCAGGATGGTAATGAGTCAACCTGATGAGTGCTCCTTGAGATCAAACTTTCCTTCTTACCGTTGCTCCCTGGGCCCTCCCCCAAGAGATGCTGATTCATGGCCCTGGGGAATGTCTGCATTGTAATGAAATTCCAGAAGGTTCAGGAGTGGGTAGTCTACAAGCACCATGAGAAACACTTGATTAGTGTGTTTCACTTCAGTCTAGAAGAGTCTCTAAGCTGTGTTCAGTCATTCCTGGTGGTATGAATATTAAATTGACTATTTCCATCTATCAAGTCTTTCAGAAGCAGCTAAGTATGTTAACATTTAGTGCCAGTGCCTGTGGTTACCTATATAATGTGTCAGTCTTTTCATCAACACTTGCATGTCAAGGCTGGGCTATTGTGTTAGGAAGAGGTAGGACCAATTCCAGAAGCCCGCAAGACCAGGCAAAGCCACGGCAAGCTGTTTTGCAAAGGCCACGGACAGGACAGGCCTTCAGGCAGAAGAGCAATATTTAGGCTGGCTGGCTATTCTTATTTAAGCAAGACTGAGAGGTGACTAGGGACAGACTACAGGCATGAGCTTCTCTGGTACTTCAATTTTCTTCATGGAACTAGGAGGACTGAATAAGCTATACTATTAGCAGAATGAAAGCAAACTCTGCCAGCACGTACTTAATCAGTTACGTGAACTGCTTTCACCAACATTACCTCAGTCCTCACCTGGTGGTAAATGGCCCTATCCACACATTCCACACATAGGGAAAGGGAGAGGAGGGTGAAATTTGCACATGACCACACAGCTAGCTAGTGGTCATGGAAACTCTTGGAATTCAGTGCTTATGCAATAAAACAATACATTGGGCAACATCTTGTATTTTGTCTGTTTTCCTTTCAAAGGGGATATTATTTAGGGAAGCAGACACTGTCACACATGCTAAGCCAGCAGGCCTACTTATATTTTAGACCTAAGCACTACTAAGGTCATTTACTTAGGGGTGTTGTCTTTGCCTCCCCAAATGGTTGCTTTAGTTGCTCATATATTTTTTTAACTTCACAGCATTTGGTCCAGTTGATAGCCAAACACTCATTTCTGTGACTTTTGGGTTAATGGATGCCTTCTTCATTCTACTATAAAAGCCACGGGAGAAGAGAATGCATTCATTTTTGCTCATTTCTCTGCTCTTTGCACAGTACCTGATGTATAAGAATTTGTTGAAAGAATAAATAATTGGTAAAAAGACAAAGGAACAAAATTGTGTCCAAATACTGTCTTAGTGTGGGACCTTGGGGAAAGCCGAAGTAAACCCTCGGTTTGGGCTCTTTTGTGTCTCCTCCTTCTCTTTTCTCCCTCACCAATAAAACTCAAGCCTCCCTTTCCCCTTCCTCCTCCTTTTCCCCTTACTTTTCTACATCTCTTTCCTCGCTTTTTAAAAGAAATTTTACTTGATGAGCAAAGACCATGAACTATTACACTGGAAAGGAAAACAGTCACACTCTCTTTTTTTGAAGGTGGGCTTCAGAAGTTCTGATATTTTCACTAAAGTCTGAATTAAAGTAGCTATCAGTTTCCCCTAGAGCATCTATGTTTGTAACTAATTTCACTTTTCTTTGAGTCTTAAAAAATTGTATAGTTTTATTTAGTTGTGAAACTTTTAATAGAAAATTTCAAAATCACATAAAAATAGTGTTAACGTTTATCAGCCAGTTTGAATAACATTTGGTCAAGCTAGTTTCAGTTTTCTCTTTTGACTTTTGTTTTGGTATTGAAGTTATTTAAAGCACATGCCAATCTCACATCGTAAATAGCTCAGCAACTAACTCCAGCACACTAGGGTTTCAAAAAACACAACCCAGTGCCATTATAATCCATAAAAACATTTTTTTCCATTTTGGTATTATATAATTCCCTGACTCTGCTCAAATATCTATGGTTTAAAAATTATCCTAATGTTGTTTTGCTTAGGTTAGGATCAAACAAATCCTGCACATTGTATTGTTTCTGCAAGTCTCTTAGTCACTCTTTCTCCTGCTACTTTTTAAATTGCCATTTGCTGAAGAAACTGGATCATTTATCTCATACGATGTCCCATCTTCTAAATTTGGCTAATTGTCTTCTTGCACAACTTGTTCTTTTTATCCTTGTTATTGAAATTTTTAAGACACGTGGTAACAGTGCATGTTTAAAAAGTTCAGTGCGACATTTCAATAGTGTGTACTGGTCGGATCAGGATAATCAGCATATCCATCTCTTCACTATTTCATGGGGATCTTGAGTTTATGTGTTGCAAGAAGAGGTTCCACCTGAACTTTGTGTTATCTCTTCAAGGGTGTTTGTATAATAAACAACCTTGGAAGAAAAAGATAGTGTCTCCCACTGGGGCATAGGGCAGGCAATCTTACCATATCAGATATTAGAATTCTGTAAAATCAGGGTTCTTTTCCTCAAATGCAGTCAACCCACCATGAGTCTCTTTGTGTTGATCTGCTAGAACTGAGGCTTTGGGAACAAGAACAAAACAATGATACTCTGACTTTTGCCTTGGGTCTCTGTATTACTCTACTTCCCCAGAAAACAAACCATGAGTTTATAGAGTTTATACATATCAACCCTGCCTGTCACTTATCTAATATATATCCCTGTCTTTCTTATGTATAAAGTTGAAATAATGCTGTATTTGAGTTCCTTTATGGGGGCTGGTGAGGTGGCTCAGCAAATAAGAGCACTGGCTGTTCTTGCAGAGGACCTGGGTTCAGTTCCCAGCACTCACATGGAGTGACCTCCAGTTCCATAGGATCCAGAGCCCTCTTATGACCTCCATGCACATTGCATGACATGAGTTCACTTACATACATGCAGGCAAAACACTCATACACACAATACAAATAAATTAATAAAAAGAGTTACTTTCAGCCAACTGTGATGGTACATGCCTGAATCCCAGCACTTAGATGATCAAGATTTCAAGGTCTGTGGTTGGAGATATGGCTCAGTGGTTGAAAGTGCACATTGCTCTTCCAGAGGTCCTGGGTTCAGTTCCTAGCACCCATATTGGGTGGCTCACAACTGCCTGTAACTCCAGTTCCAGGAGATCTGATGCCCTCTTCTGACCTCTGAGGCACTACATGAGACATGTAGGTGAGTGCGTGTGTGTGTGTGTGTGTGTGTGTGTGCGCACACACGCACACACACACACACACACACACACACATCAAAATAAATAATAAGGATTTCAAGGTTCTACCTCAGCTGCATAGTGAGTTCAAGACTAGTCTGGGTTACGTGAGACCATGCCTCAAAAAAAGTTACATAATTGCTCTCTATGATTATGTTACCAATTTGATAACTGGTTTTTTTTATTTTTAATAGTTAGCAACTGATTTTTAAAATCAAATAAAATTTATTTTCTGGAGCAGTTTTAGTTTCCCAAGAAAGCTGAGTGCAAATTACAGAGTTTCCATGTATGTACTATTACACCTGTGTCACAGTGGTATAATTATCACCCAAATTCTAAAGTTTACAGCAGGGTTAAGTTTTGGTGATGCAAATTCTATGGGATTGACCATTGTATAATAATATGTATGAAGAATAATTTTACTGTCCTAAAAATCGTCTGTGCCCTATTCATTTTTCTCCCTCCCCATCCCTTGGCAACCATTTTTTGTATTGTCTTTGAAGTTTTACCTTTTCCAGACAGTCCTGTAATTATACAGTACTATGTAACCTTTCAGATTGATCTCTTTTACTTAATAATATGTTTTGAACTATGATTTTTAATGGCCCATTAACTCATTTCCTTTTAATAATTTCCCTTGCTGGATGTGCTTGTTTATTTATTCATTCATCTATTGAGAAGCATCTTGGTTGTTTCCAAGTTCGGGGAATTATGAATAAGGCTGCTATAACATCTGTATGAAGGTTTTTGTGTTGACATAGTTTTCAGTTCATTTGGGTAAATACCAAGGAATGTGATTAGTTACGTGGTAAAAGTATGTTTAGCTTTGAAAACTGCAAAACTGTCTTTCAAATTGGCTGTCCTGGTTTTCCTTCTCATAAGCAGTGAGTGAGAATACTCACTGTTTTACATTCTTTAAAAAATATTTTGTTATTATTATTATTATTATTGGTCCTTTTGAGACATGGTCTCCCTGTAGCCCCAGCTGGCCTGGAACTCACTATGTAGACCAGACTGGCCTTGAACTCACAGAGATCCACTTGCCTCTGACTCTCGAGTGGTGGGATTAAAGGCATGTGTCACCATGCCCAACATTATTATTTTTATTTTATGTTTATGGGTATATTGCCTGCATGTATGTAAGTGCACCTATGATGTGCAATGCCTATGAGGCCAGAAGAGGGCATCATATTCCTGAAACTGGAGCTACAGATGGTTCTTAGCTGCTGTGTGGGTGCTGGGAACTGAACTCAGGATCTTCTGCAAGAGCAGTCAGTGCTCTTAACCATGGAACCATCTCTCCAGCCCCTTATTTTGCATTTTTGTAAACATTTGGTGTTGTGTTTTTTATTTGACCTTTGTTATAGGTAGGAGTGGCATCTCCTTGAGGATTTAATTTGCAATTCCCTAACAATGAATGATGACAAGTTATCTTTTATATACTTACTTTCTTGTTTTTAAACAAAATCTCATTCTATAGCCCCAGGCTGCTTTTGAACTCACTGTGTAACCCAGGCTGTCCTCTAGTAGTTTCATGTTTTCGATCCATTTTAAATTGATTTTTTCATGCAGGGTAAGAGATAGGGATCTAATTTTATCCTTCTGCATGTGGATATACACTTTTGCCAGCACCATTTGTTGAATAGGTCCCCCACACCATCCTCGTGCATATGTTTACCACCTTTGTCAAGGATTTGGTGGTTTTATTTGTATAGGCTTATTTCCTGGTCCTTTATTCTGTTCCATTGGTCTACATGTTTTGTCCCAGTACCATGTTTTGTTTGTCCCAATGGTTCTATAGTATAATTTAAAGTCAAGTATTGTGATGCTTCAAGTTTTCTTTCTGTTTAGGATTGCTTTATCTATTCAGGGCCCTTTGTGTTTCCATATGACTATTAGGATTATATTTCTAGTTTTAAACAATATCATTGAAATTTTGATGGGGATTGCGTGGAATCTATAGATTACTTTTGGTAGTAAAGCTGTGTTTCACAATACTATTTCTACCAATCCAAGAGTGTGGAAAGTTTTTCCATCATCTAGTGTCTTCTTAATTTTTTTTTTAAAATGTCTTTGGGTTTTTATTGTAGAGGTTCATCTTGTTTGTTAGGTTTATGTGTGTGTGTGTGTGTGTGTGTGTGTGTGTGTGTGTGTGTGTTGACAGGGTCTTCCTAGTCCTTGCCAGCTTACCTTGAAGTTACTATGTGGATCAAGTTTGGCCTCATTCTCATAGAGATCCATCCACCTGCCTCTGCCTTCCAAGGATTGAGATTAAAGGTGTGTGCCATCATGCAGTGTTAGTTTTTTGTTGTTGTTTTATAAAACTATTGTGAATAGAGGGCTGGAGAGATGTCTCAGTGGTTAAGAGCATTATCTGCTCTCGCAGAGGACCCAGGTTTGGGTCCCAGTACCTACATGGCAGCTAACAATTATCTGTAACTCCAGTTCCAGGGGATCTGATACCCTCTTCTGGCCTCTACAGGCATTGCTGCATACATGTGGTGTCCTTACATATATGCAGGTAGAACACACACACACAAAAAAAAAAAATCAATAAGAAAGTTTTAAAAAATTTTATTTATTATTTTTATTTTATGTGTATACGTGTATTGCCTGCATGTAGCTAAGTGCACCTGTGTCGTGTAATGCTGGCTGAGGTCAGAAGAGGCTGTCAGATCCCCTGGGACTGGAGTTACAGACAGTTGTTAGCTGCCATGTGGGTGCTGGGATTCGAACCCATGTCTTCTGCAAGAACAACCAGTGTTCTTAACTGTTGAGCCATCTCTCCAGCCCCAAGAAAGTTTTAAAAAGCTATTGTGAATGGGATTTTTCCCCCTATTTCTTACTTGTCAAATTCAATATTGGTATGTAAAAATCTACCAATTTTTATATGTTG
Source organism: Nannospalax galili (assembly GCF_000622305.1). NCBI lineage: Eukaryota > Metazoa > Chordata > Mammalia > Rodentia > Spalacidae > Nannospalax > Nannospalax galili. The sequence continues at coordinate 4,299,855 of NW_008343385.1, read as the reverse complement.
ATTTTGTATCCTATAACTTTACTGAAAGTGCTTATCATGTCTAAGAATTTTCTGGTGGAGCGAGTCTTTAGGGCCTTTTAGGTGTGGGATGATAGTGTCTACAAGTAGGGACAATTTGATTTCTTCCTTCCTTATTTGTATCCCTTTTATTTCTTTCTCTTGTCTTATTTCTTTAGCTAAGACTTCAGGCAGGATTGAATAAGAGTGGTGAGTGTGTGGGCTTTTGATTCATTCCAGACTCCAGAGAAAATGCTCTAAGCTTTCCCCCATTTAGTATAGTATTGATTATAAGTTTGTCATATTTACCCTTTATTACGTTGAAGTGTGTTCCTTCCATTCCTAATTTATTTAGGGCTTTTACCATGAGGGCTTGTTCAAATTTGTCCAATGCTTTTTCTGCATTTACTGAGGTGATCATATGATTTCTGTCCTTAATTCTATCTATACAGTATATTTCACTTATTGATTTGCATATGTTGAAGCAATCTTAAGACCTTGGGGTTAAAGTAACTTGGTCATGATGTATGATTTTTCTTAATGTATTCCTGAACTAAGTTTATAATTAAATTCTGAGAATTTTTTTTTTGTGATTTCTGCTCTGATTTTTATTATTTCTTCTCATCTATTGGGTTTGGGTTTGGCTTGTTCTAGCTTTTCCAAATTCTTGAGTTGTATCATTAAATCATTCGTTTGTGCTCTTTTTTTAACATAATAAAACTTAAAATCAATATCCAAAGAAGCTCTAATAATTACATGAACTCATGGAGACTAAACAACGTAGTCCTGAATGATGAAATGGTCAAAGAAGAAGTCGAGAAAGAAATAAAATTGAGAAAGAAAAGTATTCCTAAAAATAATTAAAATGTTAACACAACACAACAAAATAAAACTTCTAGAACACATTAAAAGCAGCCTAGGAGGGAAACTTATAGCGCTAAATGCCTACATTTCAAAAAAAGAGATTGGTTCTTAACTGACTAAAGCTGATGGTCATTTTCCTGGCTAAACAGAGAAGCCTTTAAACTGGTAATATTTCCTTTTTATGAATGTTCTTATCTTAGCAAAATCATTGCCTGTCAAAGAAATTTTGGATAAACTGGATTAAAGTGAGTTTCATCTGAAACAAACATATATCCTTCAGATAAGATAAAGGCCAATAGCTGTTGTGGAATAATTTTGAAAGGAAATCTCATGACAGTTTTAAATAAAGGTGTTTATGACTACCAAACCGGGCCATCTTCCAGATCCCAGCCTTGCCTTTCTAACCCTTCACCATAAGATTCTCATTTTTATGTATAGTTATGTCATAGACATTTCAGCACTCTAAGGAAGCCTAGAGACTATTTATCACAATGTTTTAAAATGCAGAAAATACAAAAGATGAATTTATGCTAAAATGCAATTATTGAAATATGAAGCATGCTTATGATATGACAAGGCATATTTTTATATGTATGAGTATTTTTGCCTCCATGTATGTAATACACTTGTGCCACGCAATCCCCACAGAAGTCAGAAGAAGGTGTAGGTTCTCCTAGAACTGGAGTTGTGGATGGTTGTTAGCTGCCATGTGGGTGCTGAGAACTGAACCAACATCCTCTGCAAGAGCAGCCCATGCCCTTAACCACTGGACCATCTCTCCAGCTCCAAGGAATATGCTTTTTAATTAATGAATTAAAACAGCCCCTAGCAGGATGTACTAACTGCCATCACCTTGAAAGAATGAAAAGAAAAATCACTATTCAAGATGAAACAATTATAATTTTGTTTATAATCTAAAATGGGGTATTGAAGTATCTGTAATTTCTATGAGCATAAGTAATGTCAATACCATCATAGTGAAAACTAAAAGCAGAACTTTTTCCCATCCATGTTCACGGTACCCTAAATTCTATGCATAGACCCCTAGGAAACCTATGGAATTAGATGAAAACGTCCTGAGTGCCCATTACTCCTCCTTGTTCCTGTTCATATTTAATTTCTAGACAACTGCAGAGGGTTAACAGCCATTAGCATGCACAAATATGCACATGACCTTTAGAAGCAATGACGTCAGCAGAGCCATACTCAGATCCCTGCAGTGCACCCTAATCACTGCCAATGAGACCAATGCCTAATCCTCACAGGGGTCCAGCCTGTGTCAATTTGGTGTTTTCTCAAGCCAGGAAGTCTGCTGCTGGCAATGTCACCAAAAGCGAGCTCATAGCACAATATGGGCATTGTCCTCTGTGTTGTCGTTCATCAAGAACTCTGAGAATTTTTTTGCTTCTACCTTCGTCAGGGAAATTGGTCTATAGTTTTCTTTTTTTAAATTGTTGTGTCCTCTATTTTTGGTATCATGGTAGTACTGGCCTTGTACAATGAGTTTTGTACTGCCCTTTACCTTTTTATTTTGTGGAACAATTTGAGAAATATTGGTGTTAGCTCTTCCTTAAAAGTTTGGCAGACTGTGGCTGGAGAGATGTCTCGGTGGTTAGAGACCTTGTTGCTCTTCCATGGGCTCTGGGTTCAGTTCCCAGCACCCACACCACACTAACACCTATTCTTAGCCCCAGTTCTGGGGATCCAATGTCCTCTTCTGACCTCCGTGAGCACCAGGTACTCATGCAGTGTACTTATATACATGCAGAGAAAACACTCATACACATTTAAAAAAAAATTCATTTAAAAAAGAGTATTATTGCCAAATGGTATTACAAAAGAGATTCAATTTTTGAAAGTTAGGTCAAATTTAGTAGTGAATCCATCTAGTCCTGAGCTTTTTTGGCAGGAGGATGGTAGGAAAGGGTCTCCCTGTAGCCCCAACTGGCCTGGTCCTCTTTATAGAGGCCAGGCCGGCCTGTATCTCACAGAATTCTGCCTGCCTCTGTCCCCAGAGTGCTGGGATTAAGGGTGTGTGCTACCACACCCAGCTAGTCTTAGGCTTTTCTTTGTGGGAGATTTAATTACTGCTTCGATGTCATTGCTTATTATGGATTAATTTGTCTAGATCTTTTTTATTTTAAAATTGTATCTTCTTGATTTAAATTTGGAAAGCTATATGAATTTACAAATGTATCCTTTTTTCACCTAGGTTTTCCAGCTTTTAAAAACATTATTTATTTATTTATTTATTTATTTATTTATTTATTATTTACAACTGTGTGTGTGTGTGTGTGTGTGTGTGTGTGTGTGTGTGTGTGTGATTGTGGGGATTGTGGTGGTTAGAGGACAACTTGTAGGAGTCAGTTCTCTCATTTTTTTTAATTAAAAAAATTTTTTGAGAAGAGGCATTTCATTACAGCTTTGACATACTCAATAAGTTTCCAGAGCAAAGATACATCTCTTTTAAAAGTGGCTATAAAATTTTTAGGTTCACTGTTGAATTAATACAGTTATACAATATTGAACTCAATATAAACCCTGTAAGACATAAAATTGAATGAGTTTTTACCCTTTAAAGAATTGCCTTAGGTCCCCCTCCTCTTTTTATTTTCCCTTTTCCCTAAATCCTGGGTGGATGGCTCTAACCCGGAGGTCAGCTTTCACTGAACCAAAGATGAGGCAAGGCATTCGCATTTCAACCCCCTCTGCCTCCGGGTATTCACAATAGGGGTTTATACAGTCCTCTTAGTGAAGGGCTGAAAATACACCCAATAGCTGTGAATCTAACCGAAATGGAAGGGACTGTGAGGCTGTGTCCTGAGTTCTAGGAAAAACCACACACACACACACACACACACACACACACACACACACACAAAGTATACTTGGAACGCAGATAGAGAACAACTCCCCTACCAACGGTCAATTAACCAGGGACAGGAAAGTACTAAAAATCCAGATAGCTCTTCAGATTTCCTGAAGGCAGCAGTTTATGGTTTGGCACTGGGCTGCAACCTATCAGATGCTTGCCAGACTGGAGACACCCTACTTGCTTAACTTGCTGAAATAAACCTATAAAAACCTGTCTCCCAAAGCAAGGGGTCTCACATCTGAGATCCGCTAGGCCGGTGACAGAGTGGGCCCAAGCTTAAGCGTGCAACAATAAAAAAACTCTTGTGTGTTTTCATCAGTCGGCTCCTTGGTGGTCTTTGGGGGGTCTCCCGAACTGGGCACAACATCTTGGGGGCTTGTCCGGGATCCCCAAGACCCTCCCCCAGGACCCCCAAACTGAAGGGTTCCTGGCTGGCCGGTAAGTGTCTGTTTGTGTCTAGTTGTGCCTGTCTGTGTCTGTCCCAGCTTTTGTTTTGAGCCTCGAGGCAAACTTGTGAACAGTGTGGTCAGGAGCGGTTGGAGCAGACACACTGGATGACCATGACCACAAAGGTCTGGAAGAAGTTCCAGACCCCAGCAGAGGGGACAAAGGGCCCCGGACTCTATTGATTTCTGTGAAAGGACAAGGCAGGTCACTCCCGTGGCGCAGCAGTTCACCACTGTCCTACTTTCAGTTTTTCTTCTGCATGGGCAGGGGAATTTGCTACTTGGCCTTCTGCATGTCTTTCTGGCTCTCTGTTTTGTCTTTGGTTGTCTATTTCTCTGTGACTGAGATGGACACAATGGGACAGACTCCCTCTACACCCCTGGACCTGGTTCTTGCACATTTTGGAGAGGTTAAGACTCGAGCCCATAATCTCTCTGTTGTTATCAGGAAGGATAAACTACTTTCTGCAGCTCTGAATGGCCCACTTTCAACGTGGATGGCCCTCGGAGGGTTCCTTTGATATCGCTGTCATTAACACAGTTCAGAAAATTATTCTTCAACTGTGTGTAGGACACTCGGATCAAATATCATACATAGCGGTCTGGGGAGATTTAGTTAATAACCCCCCTCCTTGGGTCAAGTCTTTTCTTCCTTTACAGAAAACTGAGGTGCCGATGGCTGCAGAACAGAAAACAACAACCCAGAAAACACCTAAACCTGAAACCAAACCATCAGTACCGTCACTGTACCCTGTCTTACATGGCAGCACAGAAGATCTAATTTTTCCTCCCCCTCCTTATCCATCTCCTCCACAGGAGGTACCCCCTCCAGAACCAGCACCCCAGTACCAGATTCTTCACAGGCATGGGGGGACTGGCTCAGGGGCTAGGAGTAGAATGGCAGCAACACTGGAGGGTCCAGATTCTACTGTTTTACCCTTTAGAGTCACTGGCCCCGCAGATGAGGCCTGCAACCAGCCCCATTACTATTGTCCATTCGCCACTAGTGACCTTTACAACTGGAGAACCCAATATGGTCCCTTTTCCAAAAATCCTAAGGAGCTTATTAATTTATTAGAAACTGTCTTATTCACACACCAACCCACTTGGGATGATTGTCATCAATTATTACAGGTCCTGTTTACCACAGAAGAAAGGGAACGTATCCAAACAGAAGCCAGGAAATTAATTCCTGGCAATACTGGTGTCCCTACTACTGACCTGACACTGATTGATGCTGCCTATCCCCTGACCTGGCCTGATTGTGATTATAATACTGCAGAAGGTAAAGGAAGGCTTCTGGTTTACCACCAGGCTCTGTTGGCAGGTCTCAAAATGGCTGCTCATAGGCCAACTAATTTGGAAAAGGTATACGATATTAGTCAGGAACTAAATGAAAGCCCAGCTGCGTTCTTGGAGCTGGATGCCTTCCTCAGGTACACTCCATTAGACCCAGAGGCCAAAGATAATATAGTGGCAGTGGTCATGGCTCTTGTTAACTAGTTGGCTCCGGATATAAAGAAAAATCTCCAAAGAGTATAGAGACTGGGTGAAAAGAGCTTAAGGGATTTAATAACTGTGGCCAAGAAAGTGTACAACAATAGGGATAGTGCAGAGGAAAAAACAGATAAAGGCAGAAAGAAGGCAGAACAAGGACCTGGCAAGGATCCTGCTGGCTGCCACTGCAGATCCAGAGGACTGGCAGAGGCGTCTGAGACAGATAGCATTGGGGAAAGGAGGTAAGGAAGACTTTCAGAAAAGAGGGCAACTTTGACTAGGGAAATATCAGTGTGCATATTGTAAAGAAGAAGGCCATTGGGCCAGAGAATGCCCCAATAAGAAAAGCCCCGCCAAGGCACTCAACCTTGGGATGGGTGATAGTAACTAAGGGAGATGGGGTTCTCCCCCACTCCCCGAACCTAGGGTAACCCTAAAGGTGGACGGGAAACCCACCAGTTTTTTTGGGGATACAGGAGACCAACACTCAGTGCTCCTCAAGCCTGATGTCCCCCTGTTAAACAAATTATCATGGGTCCAGGGGGCCACAGGAATGAAACAATATCCATGGACTACCCGACGAGCAGTGGACTTGGGAATGGGCCAGGTATCCCATTCTTTTATGGTCATACCAGAATGCCCATACCCCTTGCTGGGGTGGGATCTGTTGACAAAAGGAGCCTAGATACATTTCTTGTCAGAAGGCACCCAAATATTAGACAAATCAGGAGAGCCCATCCATGTGTTGACCACTACCTTGATGGATGCGTATCATTTATATGAACCCTCCCTGATACCAGATTCGGCCATTGAGGCCTAGATGGAGAGATTCCCCTCAGCATGGGCCGAAACCGGAGGGCTGGGGTTAGCTAAACATCAGGCTCCAATCTTTGTGGAACTAAAACCAGGAGTTGATCCAGCCAGAATTCGTCAGCATCCAATGTCCTTGGAGGCCCAATTGGGCATCACTCCTCATATCAGGAGGTTATTGGACTCAGGGGTTTTAAGGCCCTGTCAATCAGCATGGAACACACCCCTGCTGCCAGTAAAGAAGCCCCATTCCAATGATTATAGGCCAGTGCAGGATCTGTGGGATATGAACAAATGGGTGATGGACATTCACCCTACAGTGCCTAATCCTTATACTTTATTAAGTGCACTCCTGCCAGAACATCAAGATGCCTTCTTTAGCCTTCCCTTAGCCCTGAAGAGTCAAGACTATTTTGCCTTTGAATGGTATGACCCGGACAAAGGACTTAATGGGCAATTAATGTGGACTTGGTTTCCTCAAGGGTTCAAAAACTCACCGATCATTTTAGATGAGGCATTACATGAGGATCTGGGTGAGTATCGGGCTCAACATCCCCACCTCAGTCTCTTGCAGTATGTGGATGACTTACCTGTGGCGGCAGACAGCCAAGAGGCTTGCATGGACAGCACAGAATGCCTATTGCAGATGTTGGGAAGCCTGGGCTATTGGGCCTCTGCTGAAAAAGCCCAACTATGCAAACAACAAGTCCAATACTTGGGCTATATACTCAAAGAAGGTAAGCACTGGCTCTCTGATGCCTGAAAAGAAACTGTCCTCAGGATCCCTACCCCGAGGAGACCATGCCAAGTACGAGAGTTCCTAGGGTCTGCCGGGTTCTGCAGGTTATGGATACTGAGTTTTGCTGAGATTGCTAAGCCCCTATATGAGGCCACTAAGGAAAGGCCAGGAGAATTTTCCTGGAAGAAGCTCACCAGCAATGATTTGAGGCATTAAAACTGACCCTACTGTCTACCCCTGCCCTCGGGCTACATGATGTGACTAAACCATTCCACTTGTTTGTGGACGAAAACAAGGGTGTAGCTAAGGGAGTTGTGACCCAACTGATCAGTCCATGGTGCCGTCCTGTAGCCTATTTGTCTAAAAAATTGGACCCAGTGGCTGCAGGCTGGCCCCCATGTCTCCACATTATTGCTGCCATGGCACTACTGGTAAAAGATGTTGACAAACTGACTTTGGGCCAGAACTTGACCATCACCACACCACATGCAATTGAAGGAGTTTTAAAGCAGCCCCAGGACAGATGGCTAAGTAATGCCTGTATAACTCATTATCAGGCATTACTTCTTAATCCTGCTAGAATCACCTTCCAAGTACCAGTTGCCCTGAATCCAGCCATGCTCTTGCTGGACCCAGACTTGGATACCCCCCTGCATGATTGTGTCAGAATCCTGGCCCATGTCCACAGTACCTGATCACATTTGAGAGATATCCCATTATCTGATGCTGAAGTAACCTGGTTCACTGATGGGAGCAGCTTTGTCTAGGATGGCAAGAGGTGTGCAGGAGTGGCTGTAGTATCACTAACTGCAGAGCCTCTGCCCACTGGCACTTTGGCCCAAAAGGCTGAACTTATTGCCCTAACTAAGGCACTGGTATTAGTAAAGGACAAAAAACTTAATGTGTATACAGACAGCTGATATGCCTTTGCCACCACGTACGTTCATGGGGCAATATATTGGGAATGGGGCTTATTAATGGCAGAGGGAAAGACTGCCAAAAATAAAGAAGAAATCCTAACATTGCTGAGGGCTCTCTGGCTGCCAAAGAAATTGGCAATTATCCACTGCCAGGTCATCAAAAAGGGGACGATCCAATTTCCCAAGGAAACAATCGAGTGGATCAGGCAGTTAAACAAGCTGCCCTCCAAATGAACCCAATCTTGGTCACCACACTAATTGACCCAGGTGACCCAAACCTCCCCCCAAAGCCCAAATACACTGAGGAGGACCTGAAATGGATAAAGGGACTGCCGAGGACCCAATGCCTGGAAGGATGGTGGAGGTCAGCAGAAGGGAAGCTGATCCTCCTGGAAAAATTAGGAAAACAAATGTTGGCAAAATCCCACATGGGCATCAAGAGGATGCAGGACTTAATTCGACATGCTGAAGTAAAAATCAAGGAGGCTAATTTAAAAATTAAAGACATTATCAATGGCTGTAAAGTTTGCCAACTCACTAATGTAGTGCCAAATATTAGAAACCCAGGAATCAGACTTCAAGGGAGAACACCTGGAGCCTACTGGGAAATGGATTTCACTGAGGTAAAACCTGGCAGGTACAGATACCATTATTTTCTAGTCTTTGTAGATACTTTTTCAGGATGGACTAAAGCCTTCCCTACTAAACATGAAACAGCTCAAATGGTGGCAAAGAAACTGTTGGAAGACATCCTCCCCAGGTATGGCTTTCCACAGATGATAGGGTCATATAATGGACTGGCTTTTGTGTCCAAAGTAAGTCAGAGGCTGGCCACAGTTCTGGGGATTGATTGGAAACTACATTGTGCTTATAGACCCTAGAGTTCAGGACAGGTAGAGAGAATGAATAGAACTCTGAAAGAGACCTTAACTAAATTGACCTTAGAGACTGGCGGTGACTGGGTGACTATTACATTCACACTCTATCGAGTGCATAACTCCCCTTACCAGATGGGATTAAGCCCCTTTGAGATCATGTTTGGAATGCTCCCTCCCATTATTCCTAACTTCCAGGCAGAGAAGATTACTGAATTTGAAGATTGGGACCTGTTGGATGACCTCAGGGGAGTCCAATGGTCCCATAAACATGTATGGCCTAAACTATGTGCTCTTTATGAGACAGGACCCCTTCCAGAACCTCATTGATATCGACCCAGTGACTGGGTCTATGTTAAGAGGCATCGCAAGGATCCTTAGAGCCACGGTGGAAGGGGCCCTCTGTCATCCTACTGACCACCCCCACAGCCCTCAAAGTGGATGGTATAGCATCATGGATCCAGCAAACACATGTAGAGCCAGCTGACCCATTCGCTGTAGAGGACTTTGTATTCCCCAGCTTCAGGATGGAGAGTTTCAAAGGACCCCAACAATCTGCTCAAGCTAAAGCTCAAACTGTTGACTGTATATACTCTGTTCCCCATGATAGCTGCTCCTGCTCTGGAAAGTCTGCATTAACCTATGAATCTGACTTGGGTCCTCCAAGATGTGATAGGAGGTAATATTTTCTTTCAGATCTCCCAACTCTGCACTCCCATTTAGATGCTTTCTTTAATTTCAATCCTAAGGGAGGCACACATCCTTACACTCTAACTAACTCTCCAGGCCCATACAGAAAATCAGGCCGGTTCTATGTTTGCCCATGGCCTGGAACTCCAAAATACAAGTCCCGGAGAAACAAGTGTGGAGAGGATAGTGCTACTTACTGCGCTAGCTGGGGCTGTGAAACAATGGGACACATATGGTGGACCCCCCCCAGGGAGGAGATCTTATTAAGGTAACGTGGGAGCAACTGATACCCACTAATCCTCATAAAAATGGTAGGCTCAATATTAGTTTTACTGAAGGAGAGAGAGCCACCAGCTGGGAAGTGGGAAAAGTTTGGGGAATAAGACTCTATGTGGGCTGGACCGAACCAGATCCAGGAACTTTATTCTCTATTCGATTAAGAGTAAAAGTTCCTCAGTACCAGACCCATTCAGTCCCCTTGGGACCAGGTGCTGTTTTCAAGGTTACCCCAGAATCAATCTTGTCAACCACAGCAGCCCCCTCAAATAATGGCTATTCTGACAGCAATGGCCTTCCTACAGGTGACACTGACCTGCTTTGGTCATTAATGGTCCAGACTTACCAGGTACTCAATGATAAAAGGCCAGCCCTCATCTCATCATGCTGGCTATGTTATTCATCGAGG
>NW_008343385.1:4282150-4287243 GCF_000622305.1 Nannospalax galili | reverse complement strand
ACCACTCTAGTGCCAGAACAAGGCAGCTGTAGATAGGCTCAGCAGGAAGGAATCAGGCTTATGCTACAAGATGTTTCAGGATGAGGGCTATGCATAGGCAAGCCCCCTCATGAGTACACTGCCCTATGCAACCAGACTCTGCCAGTGCTGGCCAATAACTCATACTTGATACCACCAGATCAAGGATGGTGGGCATGTACTGCGGGCTTAACCCCATGTGTCCATTCTAAAGTTCTTAACTAATCATCAGATTTTTGTGTTCTAGTACAACTAATCCCTAGAATTATTTATCACTCAGACCAGGATATAAATAGGGCCCTGACCGGGCAAGGACCCCTTCACCGTAATCGCCAGGAAAGAGAAGTTGTTACTGCCATCACCCTATCCGTTCTTCTGGGATTGGGACTGGCAGGAGCAGGTACAGAAATTTCAGCCTTGACCTTACAAAGCCAAAACTACCATAGCCTTAGAGCTGCAATAGACGTGGACATCCAGAACTTAGAAAAGTCTATTTCCCATCTACGAGAATCCCTAACCTCCTTGGCAGAAATGGTTCTGCAGAATAGGAGAGGCCTAGACCTGTTGTTCTTGCAGCAGGGAGGCCTCCGTGCTGCTCTCAAAGAAGAGTGTTATTTTTATGTAGATCCCTCTGGGGTCCTCAAAACATCCTTGGCCAAGGTTAAAAAGTCTGGCTCAAAGAGAGAAAGAATATAGGGCTAAACAAGGACAGTTTGAATTCTGGTTCAATAGCTTCCTTTGGTTGACCACTTTGATTTCAACCTTACTTGGACCCCTCCTCATTCTGATTATGCTCTTGACTTTTGGACCTTGCGTTTTAAATAAATTGGTAGCTTTTATAAAAGACCGGCTGGGAGCTATACAGCTAATGGTAATGTGAACCCACTATCAGTCCCTCCAGAGTCTGGGAGATGAAGAACATGAGGTGAGGGAGTGCCCATGATTGGGCCCCCAAGGTACTAGTCAGAGGGGGAATGAGAGACCTGAGCGACTCCATCTTGGATAAAACCTCCATGGGACTGACCCAGCCCTGAACCCTGTTCCAGGAAAAACCACAAAAAAGTATATTTGGAATAGATAGAGAACAGCTCCCCTGCCAATGGTCAATTAGCCAGACACAGGAAAGTAGTAAAAGTCCAGATATCTCCTCAGAGTTCCTGAAGGCAGCAGTTTATGGTTTGGCACTGGGCTGCAACCAATCAGATACTTGCCAGGATGGAGACCCCCTACTTGCTTAACTTGCTGAAATAAACCTATAAAAACCTTTGTCTCCCAAAGCAAGGGGTCTCACATCTGAAATCCGCTGGGTTGGTGACAGAGTGGGCCCAAGCTTAAGCTTGCAACAATAAAAAAACCCCTTGTGTGTTTGCATCAGTCGGCTCCTTGGTGGTCTTTGGGGTCTCGCCAACTTGGCACATCAGTGCATGCTGCCAGACAGGCGATACCTTCTTTTGAGTTGTTGGCCGGGGTGGCCAAAGGGACTCCCAGATAGTAACCCAGCATAGAACTGGGAAAATGAACAGCAGACCCCAATCTTATCTAAAGGAATATTGACAACTGATTGCTGCTAGATGAGGAACAGCTGACCCTCCTAAAACAAAGACCTCTAGATAGGCTGACTAGATTCACCAGATGGACAAGTAGTGGGGAATGGCTGGGGGTGCCGACAACACAATGGACAGTAGCAGGGATATCAGAGTATAAGGGCTCTAGTTGGGGGAGGCTATGGGAGGGTGCCATCTGGGAAATGGGTGTGTAGTTGAATAAGATGGTTTGGGATGTTCTGTGTGATATACACACAAACACACACAAAATCAACAAATTTTAAAAAATGAATTATACTTGAGGAGGAAGCACAAAAGTTTACGTCATGTTAATTAGCAGAGGTGATGAACATTACCACTGAAATCTACATGATGACTTTATAGACATACACAGGGGCCAAGGATCCGAGTGCAACTGATTATGACTAGTAATAATCAGATACATACAGATTAGAGATGCATGCGCCAACATCTCAGTTCTCTCTTTTTACCATGTGGGTTCTGGGAATTGAAATCAGGTCATCAGGCTTGGTGGCAAGCACTTTTACCTACAGAGCCATCCCACTGGCCCAAGTTTTCCAGATGTTTGAAATGTTTTCAAAGTATTCTCTAATGGTCCTCTGGACTTATTGGAATCTGTTGTAACAGTTCCATTTTTATCTCTAATTTTATTAATTTGTGTTGTTACTCTTTTTTCTTTGGTTAGTTTGGCTAGAGTTTTGTCAGTCTTATTTAATTAAAAAATTAATTTTGTGTGTGTGTGTGTGTGTGTGTGTGTGTGTGTGCAGGAGCATATGTGCCATGGCGCTCATGTGGAGGACAAATTTTGGGAGTGGGTTCTTTCCTGCCACCTTATGGGATCTGGGGATTGAACCCAACTTGAGACTGTGCACGGTGACTTTTCCAATGGGAACATCTCATTGGCCCTATTTTGCTTTTTTTTTTTTTCAAAGAACCAACTTTTTATTTATTTATTAACTAATTTTTTTAGGTGGGGTCTTTCTGTATCCCCAGCTTACCTGGAACTTGCTATACAGACCAGGCTGGCCTTCAACTCACAGAGACCCACCAGCCTCTGCTGCGCGAGTGCTGAGACTAAAGGCATGCATCACCATGTCTGGTTGATTTTAGGAATTTAAAGAAATTCCCTCCCTGATTTGTTCAATGAACTGCTGTTCTTTAGCTTTCAAGTATTCCTTTGGTTGCCTTGGTTTCTCTTTGTGTTGATTTTAAATTGCACGCCACTGTGGTTTGACAAGATTCAAGAAATATTCCTTTTTTTTGTATGTGTTTACACTTGCTCTGTGGCCTTTATGATTGATTTTGTAAAATGTTCCATGTGCTACTGAGAACGACGTGTGTTCTCTCTCTGTCAGATGGAATTTTCTGTAGATATCTGTGAAATCTAGTTAATCTGTGTGATAATTTAGCTCTGTTTCCTTACTGATGTTAATTTTGGAAGACCTATATAAAGGTGAGAGTGGAATATTAAAGTCTCCCTCTATTATTGTACGTGACACCTATGTAACATCTTGACTATAGTATGTTGTGAGAAATTTTCTTTGCTCATGTAATTTTTTTGTCCTTTTATAAAAATATTTTATTTATTATTTTTATTTTTATGTGTATGAGTGTATTGCCTCCATGTATGTGAGTGCACCCATGTATTGCACAGAGGTCAGAAGAGAGTTTCTGATTCTCCTGGAACTGGAGTTAAGGACGGTTTGTAGCCACCATGTGGGTGCTGGGAATTGAACCTGGGTCCTCTGCAAGAGCATTCAGTGGTCTTAACCATTGAGCAATCTCTCCAGCCCTTTTTTTGTCTTTTTTGAGACAAGGTCTCTCTGTAACCCCAGAGGGCCTGGAACTCTCTATGTAGACCAGGCTGGCCTTGAGCTCACAGAGATTTGCCTGCCTCTGCCTCCCAAGTACTAGGATTAAAGGCATATGCCACCGTTCCTGGCTAGTTAATGTATTTTTTGTAGTTATAAATGCCTCTTGTGTTTGGACCTCTATTTCTTTAGGCTTGGGGGAATTTTCTGCAATACTTTTGCTGAATAAATTGTCTTTTCCTTTAGATTTCAATCTTAGCTCTTTCTTCTAACCTACGAATTCTTAGGTTTGGTCTCTTGTGTGTATCCTAGAGTTCTTAGAAGCTGTGGTTATATTCGTTAATTATTTTTCTTTATGTATGTCTTTTCTTTATGTATTATAGTTTCAAACTTTTCCTCCTTCCCTGAAATTTGTTGTTCTGGTTGGTCTTTTCTGTTGATATGCTTTCTACTGAATTTTTTGTTTCCAGAATTTCTATTTGGTTCTTTTACACTTTCAATTTCCTTACTGAAAATTTTCTCAATATTTTTTAGTTTCTCTTCTAAGTTACTGTTTTGCCTACACTTTTTTTTTTGGTCTTTTTGAGACAGTGTTCCTCTGTAGCTCCAGCTGGCCTGTGTAGACCAGGCTGGCCTTGAATGCACAGAGATCCACCTGCCTTTGCCTCCCAAGTGCTGGGATTAAAGGTGTATGCCACCATGCCCAGATTGATTTATCTGTTCTTTTTTTCAAATTTAATAACCACATGATTAAAAAAAGCATTTAATTACAGCTTTAACATGTTCAGTAACAATTTCCAGAGCAAGGATACATCTCTTTCAAAAGTTGCTGTAAATTTTTAGGTTCACAGTTGAATTAATACAGTTATACAATATTGAACTCAGTATAAACCCTGTAAAACATAAAGTTGAATGAGTTTTTAACTTTTAAAGAAGATCTCCATTTCATTTTAAAGTATGCTGTTTCCTACATATTTAATGCTACTAATGCTTAGATGTTTGCACATGTGTCTTTAAACTCTATGTTTCTGATTATTACTAGTCACAGTCAGTTACACTCAGATCCTTGGCCCCTGAGTATGGTTATAAAGTCATCGGGTAGATTTCAATGGTAATGCTTATTACTTCTATTAATTAACAGAAAGTAAATTTATGCTTCCTCCTCAAATATGTCTTTTTTAAATTTGTTGAATTTTTTTGTTTGTATATAATACAGAACATCCCACACAATCTTATTCATCTATATGCCCACTTCCCAAATAGCACCCTCCCATAGCCCCCCCCAATGGATCCCATATATTTTGTCATCCCTGTTACTGTCCACTGTATTGTCAGTGCCCCCAGCCGTTCCCCAGTGCTTGTCTGTCTGCTGAATCTAGTCAGCCTAGCTAGAGATTCTTGTTTGACGAAGATCAGGTGTTCCTCATCTAGCAGCAATCAGTTGTCAATATTCCTTTAGATAAGATTGGGGTCTGCTGCTCGTTTTCCCAGTTCTATGCTGGGTCACTGTCTGGGAGCCTTTTCAGCCACCCTGGCCAATAACACAAAGGAAGGTGTCTCCTGTCTGGCATTGTTTCTTGTTATGTAGCCTTTAGCTATACATATGGACTCTTAAAAATTATATTGACCCCATTAATCTTTGGTTATACTTTCCTTTTAGGTGTTTAAGACCCTACAATTGGCCCAGATAAACCAATTT
>NW_008343385.1:4281116-4282029 GCF_000622305.1 Nannospalax galili | reverse complement strand
TGGTTCAAGTCCATCTGGTGGGGTCTCCTCGGCCTCCTTGATCAAGAGGACAGGTGACCTACCACAGTTACAGGACATTTTGAGAGATGCTCATAGTCCCCTGGAACTTCTCAACCTAGTAGGGGAACGGAGCAAAAAGTGTCCTTTATGTCCCTCTGACCAAATTAGTATAGGCCTCATAGTATGGCTGTTAACCATCCAAGAAGGTTAGTTCCACCAGTCTGGTACTTTTAATTACCATGTGCCATGTAGATAAAGCTTGGGCAAAGACCAAACTCTCTCAGATAAACCTTGCTAGACATATAATCTTTGATCTAATTGTACATATAATTTGTCAGTAGGTTGTTGGACTAATATGGTTCCTTCTGGTTTTTTAAAACTAGCTAGGCATTATTTATCTCTCACATTGTCGAACACTTCCATCATGGTTTCCCCAATTAAGGTGCCCCTGTTTTTCCCATTTCTCCCTTGATAATACCCTACTCCTATGGTCTCATCTCTCTTGAGCTCCTTTTTTTCCCCTATATCCCCTAGGTTCCTTGTATAACCGTCCCTCCCCCCTCCCCTTAAAATAACCCAATTTTTATTCATATCTCCCTCATCAAAACCTGTTTCCTACTGTTCTTCAATTTCAGGTTCTTTTCCTTTACCTTCCTAGTTCCTCTTCATTATCCTGGTCCCTGGAGTTATGTCTGGATACATATTCCCTTTTGAGGATTTGGTGCTAGGATCCACATATGAGGGTGAACATTCATCATTTTTTTCTGAGTCTGTTACTTCACTTAGTATAACAGTTTCTACTTCCATCCACTTACCTGCAGATTTCATGATTTCATCTTTCTTTACTGCTGAGTAAAACTCCATTGTATAAATGAATGACATTTTCATTATCAACTTCTCAGTTGAGGGACAC
>NW_008343385.1:4280255-4280995 GCF_000622305.1 Nannospalax galili | reverse complement strand
TGGATGAGTGTTCCCCTTTCCCCACATCCTCTCCAACATTTGGTATTATTTGTTCTCTTGATCTTAGCCAGTCTGACTACGGTAAGATGAAATCTTAAAGTGGTTTTAATTTGCATTTCCCTAATTACTAGTGATGTTGAACACGTTTTAAGATGCTTTTTAGATTTCTTTTTTCTTCTTTTGAGAACTCTCTGTTCAGTTCCTTAGCCCATCTTTTAATTGGGTTACTTCCTTTCATGATTCTTTGTTTTTTAAGTCTGTTATATATTCTGGATGTTAAACCTCTGTCAGATGTGTCACTGGTGAAGAATTTCTCCCATTCTGTGGGTTTTCTCTTTACTTCCCTGGTTGCTTCTTTTGATGTACAGAAGCTTTTTAGTTTAATGAGATCCCATTTGCTGATTCTTGACCTTGCTTCCTGGGCGGTTGATGTCTGGTTTAGAAAATCTTTTCCTATACCTATATCTTGTAGGTTATTGCCAATGATTTCTTCTAACAGTTTCAGAGTTTCAGGCTTCACATTGAGATCCTTGATTCATTTGGAGTTGACTTTTGTGCAAGGTGAAAGATAGGGGTTTAGTTTCATTCTTCTACAGGTGGAGATCCAGTTTTGCCAGCACCATTTGCTGAACATGCTGTCTTTCCTCCAGTGAATGTTCTTGGCCCCTTTGTCAAATAGCAGGTGGCTGAAGTTGCTTGTACTCATATTGGGTCTTCAGTTTTGTTCCATTGACCTATGG
>NW_008343385.1:4279042-4279808 GCF_000622305.1 Nannospalax galili | reverse complement strand
AGGCTACAGAATTTTATAAGTTAATTTTGTAAACTGCCACTTTAATGAATGTGTTAATAATTTCTAGGAGTTTTCTGGTGGAATTTTTGGAATCTCTTAGATATATCATCTACAAAAAAGATAATTTGATCTCTTCTTTTCCAATTATTACTCCTTTACTTTCCTTCTCTTGTCTTATTGCTCCTGCAAGAGTTTCAAGCACTATGTTTAGGAGTGGAGCTAGTGGACAGCCTTGTCTGGTTCCTGATTTCAATGGGAATCCTTCTAGTTTTTCTCCATTTAGAATGATGTTGGCTGCGGATTTGTTATATATGGTTTAATTATGTTGAGGTATGTTCCCTCCAGTCCAGTTCCCTCTAGGACTTTGAACATAAATGCATGTTGAATTTTGTCAAAGGCCTTCTCTGCACCTATTGAGATGACCATGTGGTTCCTGTCTTTGAGCCCATTTATATGATTTATGATGTTTATTGACTTACATATATTGAACCATCCCTGCATTTCTGGAATAAAGCTAACTTGATCATGCTGAATGATCTTTTTGATGTGTTTATGCAGTTTGCAAGTATTTTGTTGAGAATTTTTTCACCTATGGACATGGGTCTATAGTTTTCTTTTTTGGTTTTGTCTTTACCTGGTTGGGTATTAGAGTGATGTTGGCTTCATAGAAGGAATTTGGGAGTTCTCTCTCTGTTTCTATCATTTTGAATAATTTAAGTAGTATCGGTTGGAGGTCTTCTTTAAATGCCTGGTGGAATTCTCCTGT
>NW_008343385.1:4273999-4278803 GCF_000622305.1 Nannospalax galili | reverse complement strand
TTTTAGTATCTGTTGTGATGTTTCCCCTTTCATCTCTGATTTTGTTGATTTCAAAGTGTTCTTTCTTTCTTTTGGTTAACTATGCTAGTGGTCTGTCAATCTCGTTTATCTTTTCAACGAACCAGCTCTTGGATTCGTTGATTCTTTGTATTGTTTTCTTTGTTTTGATTTCAGTAATTTCTGCCCTGATTTTTTTATTTCTTCTTGTCTGCTGGGTTTGGGTTTCATTTGTAGTTGCTTTTCAAGTGTCTTGAGTTTCAATGTTAAGTCATTTATTTGTGTTCTTTCTGATTTTTTGACATAGGCACCTAGAGCTATAAACTTCCCTCTAAGGACAGATTCCAGCATGTCCCAGAGGTTTTGTTGTGTTGTATTTTCTTTTTGATTGTTCCTTTGATCAGAATGAAATAGCCCTCTTTGTCTCTTCTGGTTAGTTTTAGTTTAAAGTCTATTTTATCAGATATTACAATTGCAATGCCTGGTTTTGTTTTTTAGCACTGTTCGCTGGTATATTTTTTTTCCATCCTTTCACCGTAAGGTAGTGCCTGTCCTTGAAAGTGAGATGACTTTCTTGCAGACAACAAAAAGATGGGTTTTGTTTCTTAATCCATTCAAGTAGTCTGTATCTTTTGACTGGGGGGTTCAGTCCATTGATACTTAAAGTTATTAATGAAAGATGTGTATTGAATCCTGTCATTTTTATTTCTGTTCACATTCTTGATAATGCTGTGCATTTCCACACTTATTCCTTCATTGAATTTCTTTCCTTAATCCCTTGTGTATGGTCGTTCCTTTCTTCAGCTCTTTGTATTACTTCAAGAACTCTCTGAAGGGCTGGTTTTGTGGACATGAATTCTTTCAGCCTACTTATGTCATGGAAGATTTTCTTTCCCCTTCAACTAGAATAGACATTTTGGCTGAGTAAAATAATCTGGGTTGGCATCTGGTCATTTAGAACTGGGAATACTTTGGTCCAGACTCTTGTGGCTTTCATAGTTTGCACTGAAAAGTCAGTTGTAATCCTGATGGGTTTTCCTTTATAGTGACTTGTTGTTTTTCTTTTGCAGCTTTCAGTATTTTCTCTTTCTTCTGTACGTTTAGTGTTTTTATTATGATGTGCCGTGGAGAGTTTATTTTCTAGTCCTGTCTCTTTGTTGTTCTGTATGCTTCTTGTATTTGTATGGGCATGTCTTTCTTTAATTTTGGGAAATTTTCTTCTACAATCCTGTTGAAGATCTGGTCCATACCATTATCTGGAGAGTCTTCTCATTCCTGTATGCCTATGATTCGTAAGTTTGGTTTTTTTATGGTGTCCCACAATTCTTGGATATTCCATTCTTGTGTTTTCTTAAATTTTTTCATAATCTTTGCTTGAGTGGTCTAATTTGGCCAGCTTATCTTCCAGTCTTGATACTCTGTTTTCCATTTCATTCATCCTATTGGTGAGGCTTTCTCCTGTCGTTTCTAATTGGCTTACTGAGTGTTTCACTTCCTTCTTCATTTCAGCCTGAGTCGTCTTCACTAGTTCTCTTTTCTGAATTCATTCAGAAGTTTATCCCTATCTTCCTTCATTCCTTTGATTTCTTTATTTGTGTGTTTTTTAAATTCACTGAATTCTTTTAGCATGTTTATAATTGTTCTTTTAAGTTCCATGTTCTGTGTTATCTCTAGGGGGTTCTCATTGTACTCCTCCAAAGGAGTATTGGTAAATGCTGGGGATATATTATTTTGGTTTTTCATGTTATTATTTTTTCTCTGTGACTTTGACATGTGAATTTCTTTTGTAGTTTCTGATTCTTGTGTGAGACTCAAGCCTTCCTTTGTTGAGTTTAGATATGCTTCTTTTTGTAAACTTTATATGCCTTTATGGTTTACTTGTTGGGCATGAAAAACTGGTTGATCTAGGCTTTAGATTCTCTCTTTGATTTTATATTGGAGTGGCCCTAGTTGCTTTTGTCTTCAGGAGTTCCCATAGATGCCCAAGTGAGATGAGGCTCAGATGCTCCCAGGCTTTCTTCTATTGTCTGGATCCCTCTGGGAAAGATGCTGCCCTCAGGGATTTGGGGCTGGGCTGCTTTAGGAGCAGGGCCTAGGAAAGATGCTGGTCTCAGGAAGCTGGTGGCTGTGCCCCCCAGGAATGCAAAGGGAAGTGGTGATGAGAAGAGGCCTGAGGGCTCCTGGGGACTACTGGGAGGAACTGGGTTGGTCTGGATGCAAAGGATCAGGAATAGTGGGGATTCTGGACCTAGAGGTCAGTCCAGGAGTCTGCTGTTCCAAGACAAGAAATGGGCCAGTGCTCAGGCTAGGAGGAGAGAGGTGGTGGGGCAGCTGTGAGGGTGAAAGGGGCTGGGGGAATCAAGGCGTGGTGGGTGCAGTGGACTTACTCAGGAAAGGTGCTGGCACCAGGACAACGGAGGCAGTGAAGCCCAAGGAAACAAAGGGAGGTGAGGGCAGGACCAAGCCCAGGGGGCTCCTGGGGACCAGGAAAGTTGCTGGCACCAGGACGCCAGGAGGCTGTGCAGTCCAGGGAAGTAAAGGGAGGTGTGTGATTTGTCTGTTCTTATAGTTTTCTTGTGTAGGCCCTGAATCAATTTCTTTACTTCATCCATACGCTTATTTGAATCCTTTATATCGGTCCATTGTAAAAAATGGGACTCTGAAATCTTTCTCTAGCATTTCAGCGACCTCATTACCTTTGGTTTCTGTAATTGAAAAATTATGAGCTTCTGAGTGTATTGTAGTGTGTTGTCTCACTTGTCTGTGTGTGTATGTTGTGTTTTGTACATCTGTCAGGATGGATGTGTCTTGCAGTTTTTGTTTTACCCCTTTCCCCATTCTTTTGTTTGGTTTTTGTACATTAGTGTGACTAGTGAGTTGTGGTGATTTAAATGAGAATGTCTTGCATTGGCTCCAAGTCACTTGGTCCCCAGTTGTTAGCACTGTTTGGGGAGCGTGACGGAACCGCTAGGAGGTAAGGCCATACTGGAGAAAGTACGTCACTGGGGGTGGCTTTGACAGTTTGCGATCTCATTCGTTCCAGTCTACCTTGCTGCTTCCTGTGCCTTGAAGATTTGAGTGCTCAGCTTCCTGTGCTGCTGCTTTCTGCCATGCCTCCCTCCACCATGATGGACTCTTATCCCTCTGGAACTGTAAGCCCAATAAACTCTCCCTTCTATAAGTTACCTTAGTCATAGTGTTTTATCACAACAACAGAACAGGAACAAATACAGTTGTCTTTACTTGGAATTCTGTTTCCTGCTGCTGTTTAAGGACAAGGCCGCTGCAGTTTCCCTAATTTAACAGAAGTTTTGGTGTGACTTGAAGTAGGAGACATTTTTGTACTTTACCTCTGTCCTCCATCAGGTTAGAGACAGTGGTACTAGACTTCTAGTTATGTAAAACGTAGCATATAGTATTTTTTAGAGCTAAGGGTGTCAATATTTAAGTAGTGAAATGAAGAATGGAGAGGAGGGCAAAGAGAAGGGAAGTAAGTGGGTTAGAGCTGTAAGCAGTACTAGAGAGAGTGTTACAGATGTAGAAACTCAGATGTAGAAAAGAAAAAAGACTAAGTATGGAAAAGAAAAGGCTGGATGTGATGGTGTGTGCCTTCAGTGACAGTGCTCAAAAAAAGGGAAAGAAAAAAAAAAGTCAAGTAGAAAAATAAATAGTAGAAAAATAGAGCATAAAAGCTAAAAAGATGAGTTAGGAAATAGATACTATGCACTCTACTTGTTCTTTGTCTCATTTTTAAGGCAACTTAAGGCAGGCAGGCTTTATTTTGGATTGCAGTTTGTGGGTATCATCCATCATGGTAAAGAAGTCATGGTGGTAGAAGTTTGAGGTAGCCAGTCACCTTGTGTTCACAGTCAGGAAGCAGAAAGTGATGAGTGCTTGTGTTCAGTGTGCTTTTCTCTTTGTATTCTGTCCAGATCCCATACTGCTGGAATAGTGTCACCCATTGTTAGGTGGGTCTTCCCACCTCTATTAACCTAATCTGGATAGACAGTCCCTCACAGATTTGCCAAAGGCTCACCAAATGTAGATACTCCCTCACAGAAAAACCTAGGAGCTAACCTGATTTAGATAAGCATGCACAGAGGCTTGTCTTTTTGATAATTCTAGATCATGTGAAGTTGACAGTATGAGCTATCACATGACTTTAGTCAGTATTTCTTCCTCATTGGGATAATATGATTTCTTTCTCTCTTTGGATTGTCATTTGTGTCCGTATTGATATGTGGTTTAGCAATCTGTTACTGTCAGTAATTCAGACAAGTCAGTGTGTCCTCAGGGGAAGGAGTTCACTGACCAAAGTACTTTTAGCCAGATGATAGATGAATTGGGTCAGTCGGAAGAAAGCATCAGGACATTGATAAAACTCTGCTGGGATAGAGTCTATTAGCAAAGGAAATTCACAGGGGACAGTTCCCTTCAGGGCAGGGAAATTGTCAGCCCAGGGGTTGTAGGCTGGGGTTTTTATAAGGGGGTTTTTGGGGGATGCAGAAGGCGGGAAGATATTTTTAAAAATTAGGTGGGGGAAGGGGGGAGCGGGAGCCCAGGGCTTATCAGAAGAGCTTCTGTTAAAACCGCCCCCTTCCACCAGTCAGCCAGGATCTGGGTCAAAAGGTGTCCCAGCATAGAACTGGGAAAATGAACAGAGACCCCAATCTTATCTAAAGGAATATTGACAACTGATTGCTGCTAGATGAGGAACAGCTGATCTTCCTGAAACAAAGCCCTCTAGATAGGCTGACTAGATTCACCAGATGGACAAGTAGTGGGGAATGGCTGGGGGTGCCAACAA
>NW_008343385.1:4266181-4273714 GCF_000622305.1 Nannospalax galili | reverse complement strand
TAAAGATCTGAGTGTAACTGACTGTGACTAGTAATCATCTGATACATAGAGATTAAAGACATGTGTGGAAACATCTAAGCGTTGGTAGCATTAAAAATGTAGGAAACAGCATATTTTCAAATGAAATGGAGATTTTCTTTAAATGGTAAAAACTCAATTTTTTGTCTTACAGGGTTTATACTGAGTTCAATATTGTTTAACTGTATTAATTCAACTGTGAACCTAGAAGCTTGCACCCACTTGTGAAAGGGATGTACTCTTGCTCTGGAGTGTGTCACTGAAAATGTTAAAGCTGTAGTGAAATGCTTCTTCTAATCATGTAGTTATTAAAAAATTTTTTTAAAAAGGTGTCTATTTACCCTTTAAGATCATCAAAGGGAAAGCCTGCTGTGCTTAAGTGACTACTTGGGAATCTGGTCAAAAGGTGGAGTCTGTTTATCCTTCAAGATCATCAAAGGGGGAGCATGCTGCCTTTGGCCAAAAGGTGCAGAAAAGTCTGTTTCTCTTGACTTCAAAGACTGTGAGGCCCTTCTGGGGAGGGGGCTGCTGCAGATCTGAACCCTAACACCAGGTTTCTCTGGTTTGAACCCTTGGAAGTTACAGTTTCACCTCTGATGAATTAGGGATTGAATTTTCCACATGCAGGGCTTTCTGTAACTCAGGGTCTAAAAGAGTGTGGAAACCCACTCCCTATGAGTACCTCTGTGTACCTTCAGGATGCTGTGCTGGGCTCCACAGCACACTTCAGGTGATCCATGTATCTTGACATGGCAATGGCCTAGGATGAGGGTTGTTTTCTGTGCCAACCAGATTTCAGCTTCAGGTTTCCTGAGCACAGTTCTACTGAGGACTCCAATTCTTACCCTGGCCCAGTTTTGACTCTGTGGACACCTAATGCAGCCTTTGGTCACTTTTCCACAGTCTGAGTCTTCTCTTTGCACATCTCATGGCTACAGCGGATGTGGATCCATGCAGAGTAGTGCCCAGACAGTCCAGCCCCTTCTCTACTCTGCTTTCTATGCATATCTATTCCAGCCTCTTGCTGCTTTTCTATAGCCCAGACCTTCTACAGCTCTCCCAAATGTTCCTGGGAGCACCTGGCAGGTGGCTACAGCTAATTCATTAATTGGCAGTCAGAGGGAGCAGCATTGCAGAGGCACCATGGAGGCAGTTTCTCTTTCTCTTTATTTACTTGATCATATGCAACTTCTAATTTGCTATCTTACCCCAGAGTCCTTTCATCAGAATTTTGTATTCTTCTTCATCAAATATGAATCATAGTTATAAAGCATTCCTGGTCTGATAGTTTCAACATTTCTACTATCTCTGTCTCTGATTTTGATGTTTAGTCTTTAAAAAAATCTCTTTTGTCTTATTTAATATGAATGTTTTACTTGCATGTATTTAAGTATATCATATGCATGCCATGCAATGCCTGCAGAAGCCTGAAGAGGGGATCAGACCCTCTGGAACTGGAGTTATAGATGATTTTTAGCTGTCATGTGGGTGCTAGGAACAGAACCTGGGTCCTCTGTAAGAACAGCCTGTGCTTTGACTCGCTGAGCCAGCTGTCTCTCCAGCCCCAGGGTTTAATCTCTTAGAACTGTTGTTCTCTGTTGTTTTGCTCCCGCCCCATTTGTTTTTACCTTTTAGGATGCCTTGTAATTTTTTTGTTGAAAGGTTTAGAAGGAACAGCAGTGAGTAGGTCTTTAGTGATATAGTGGTAAGATGCAGGGAAGAGGAGAAGCCTTTTATAGTCCAATGGTTGGGTCTCAGTCTATGGGTGTGTCCATGTTCTGTGAGCTTCATCAGACCTCAGTTAGGTGGGACAGCAGGTTTGTCAGGAGCTGAAGTTGGGCATTTCCTTTCTCTTAGATTTCTTAGGTGTTGATAAAACCTGAGCAGGATGAGTTATGGTAAAAGTTCCTGAAGGTAAGCCTTTTTAGAAGAATAGGATGAGCCAGCACATTTCAAAATAAAGACCTTCCCCTTTCTGTGCTAGAAACATGAGATGATTTTCTTCTCATCTTCATTTTGAGGATTTGATAGAAATTTGGGAAGCAAAACTCACAGAAATGTGGCTATTTTCTTGTGACTGGAGCCCCTGGAGTTTTTAACTCTTAAGTCTTTTCCACACTGAACTTTAGAAATTTATCAGTTATTACATTTTTCTACCTTGACACAAGTTCCTGCAGAGGTTAGTTATAGTTTTCTATAACTGTCTGATTTTTTTTAAGGACAGTGGTTTACCCTGTGACCTTACTACTTTGGTGGATCTAAGAAGAGTTACTTTTTCAGTTTGTATAGGTTTTTTTTTTTTTTTACTTGTTATTAAAACAGTGAGGAACTCTAAGCTCTTCACATGCCAAATTAGAAACTGGAACAATTGTGGTTCCTTTTTTTAAAACATTAAATTCATTTCTTAATTATGGAAACCATTTATACAATTTCAAATCCTCTACCTGTGAAGTTTCACCAAAACTTGAAGTGATATATTCAAGCCACACACTTATGCAATGAACAGATATGTGTGTACACCTGCACTAAACTTATACTGAGGCTCTAGTATTGAAAACAGTGGGCAGAAACCTTTATCCTTACAGAGCATCATTTTAGTGGAATGCTGCATACACAATTCTCTTGACACTTTGAAAGTCACCCTTACTCTCCCTGGACATCTCTGTCTCCCTTCTCTTCTAAAACTCCTTGTAAAGCAGAAGTTAAAATAGGTCCTTTGGGGTTAAAGAAAAGGACATATAACTGCAGTTTCTTTTTAATAATTTCTCAGTGTACACATTACATTAGTCAAATTACTTTATACCTCTGATACTGAAATGGAGATTATTAGAAATGGAAGAAAAACTGGGTTCTGTAGAGCATGATAGCAAGGACTTTAAGGCTAATCTCAAACAGGATGTTTGTACATTTTAAATATATTTCCAAAGGGTTAGGGTCACACTTCAGTGGTAGCCCTTGTTTAGCACATTGCAGGCCCTAGGTTCAATCCCCAACAACCCCCCCCCAAGTGTTCATAGCATTTATTGTGCAATTGTTTGAGCTGAGGATATAGCTCAGTTTGTAGAGTGCTTGCCTATCATGCACAAAGCCCTGAGTTCAATCCCAAGTACCTCATAAAATTAAGTGTGGTGGTATATACCTACAATCCCAGCACTTGGGAAGCAGAGGCAAGAAGATCAGAAGTTTAATGTCAAGTAATTGCTACTCGATAGATTGTTTTGGGTTTTGGTGATGCTGGTGTGTGTGTGTGTGTGTGTGTGTGTGTGTGTGTGAAACTTAGTCCTTGTGCATGCTAGGCAAGTGCTATACCATTGAGCTACATACATTTTGTGATGGTTTGATATTGTCAACTTGACAGACTCTAGAATCATCTAGTTAAAAGCCATCCAGCATGTCTGTGAGGTGGGAAGACCAACCTTTCTGTGGGCTGGGGTCTGAGACTGAATAAAAAGGATAGCATGTAATGAGCATTAACATTCATCCTGTCTACTTCCTGAATGCAGGGTGGTATGACCAGCTGCCTCATGCTCCTACCACTATGATTTTCCTACCATAATGGACTGTGCCCTCAAACCATGAGCTGAAATAAAACCCTTCTTTCCTTAAGCTGCCTTTGTGAGGTATTTTGTCACAGCAATGAGAAAAGTAATTAATATAGAAAATTGGTACTAAAGAATTGGGCCATTGTTGTAATAAAAAATATGTAATTCATAGGCCTTTGGAATGAGTTTGTAGGAGGAATGTGGAATAATTTGGAACTTTGGGCTAGAAAAGCCCAAGAGTGCAGTAAGCAGAACTTAACATTCTGGTGGGAGTTTGAAAGACCAAGAATACCAAGAAAAGTGTGGACAGTGGAGGCCTGGTTCATGAGATTTCAGAAGATAATGACTCTATAGGGAACTGGGCTTAGAGGTCATTCATGTTTTATTCTGGAAAAGAAACTGGCTGCATTCCATCCACATCCTGAAAATTTGAGTGAGGCTGAATTCAAAAGGAATGGACTAATTTGTTTAGGGGAGGAAATTTCAAGACAGAAATATTAAGGTGGTGTCGTGGTTACTGCTTACTATTCTTATCCAGGTCTACAGCGAGCAAGAGCAAGAAGTGAAGCAGAAATACATGAAAAATGTTCTGTTTGGTGGCAGAAGGAATGAGTTCAAAGTCGTAGACAAGGCAGGTGCTAAGAAAGCAACTGTAATTGCTAAAAAGAGTAGCACCATTACAGAGGAACCTAGTGCTATGCACTGGAACAATAAAAAAGGTGTCCTGATGAAAGAGTTCCCTGCTTGAAAAACAGCCACCTAGACAGAGATAAGATCAGGCTACATCTCAAGCTGGTAACAGAACTTGACTATGTTGGTCATGTAGTACTGATTTTGCAAGTATAAGAGATGAAGAGTAAGGGAGTAATAGAGGCTTACACCAAAGACACAGAGAGCTTCTGAGGCCATGCAGTGTGTGATAGGGTCAGAGGTCCTACAAAGAGGACTTGGCAGGACATTTTGTAAATCTATAAAGGTGAAGCCTAAGTTGCATTGGAGACCACAGGGTGCTGGAGATGGCAAGAACATGGGATAACCACCAGGGAAAGCTGTGGGCATGGAGTGGAACTGGTCCAAGAAAGAGGTGCTACAGGAGAGATGGGGTTACTCAGGCTCTTTGGATCCTAGACGATTGCATCATGAGTAGCAGATGCTGGACATGGAACTGTAGGCTTTGGTGTCTGCCTCCTGGGTTTTCATCTTACTTTGGTACAATCTCTTCTTGTTATGCCCCATTCCTCCCTGTTGGAATGGGTATGTTTATTGTGTGCCTCTGTGTGTGTGTGTGTGTGTGTGTGTGTGTCTTTTTTTTTTAAATTGAAGTCACAGTTAAGAGATTGCCTTGAGTCTAAGAGAAGACTGAATTTGGATTTTTAAACAATGTTGGAATTGTCTAAGGCTGTTTTGAAGTTGGACTGGGTACATTTGGCATTTGTGAGACAGATGGCCATGAGCCTGGGGACAACTGGAAGGTTATAATTTAAAAGTGATATGCTCCAGAGTCAAACCAATTAGGGTAGAAGTCGTGATGGTTACTATTGTAACTCAGTACAATGTAGAATCGCTTAGGAAACAAACTTTCATGAACTTCATATCTCTGACCAGAACCTGTTCAGGATTATTTTTTTCCTGTTTTCCTGGCAATACATATTTAATTTTTTTGTTTTACTTTTATGATGAAACATAGTTTTCAAGTTTTTGTAAAAACATATAAATGTAAACAATAAATGGGCATGGCCCAAAACAAGCTGTCTCATATTTAAACTCTCCCTTCAGAATTGCCTGTTTTGCTGACCACTGGTCAGGATAGCAAGGCTGGATTTGGGGGTGATGTAAGGTGTCATAATTGAGAGGCTCAGAATAGGAGAGGGGGCATCAAGGATGAAGATAGCCTCTCTTACCTGTCCCTATTCCTATTTACCTGTGTTCTGAGGCCTGGCCCCTAGAATGAAGATTAACAGTGAGAATCAGTCCACTGTTGGGTGGGTGGAGGAAGACACCTACTCTTTATATCCCAGTCAAGAAGAAACTATCACATCTTTCTCTAAAAGATGTTTTTGACTTATTTTATGTGTATGAGTGTTTTCCCTGTAAATACTCCTGTGTGTGCAATACTTGTGGAGGCCAGAAGAGGGTGTAGATCTCCTGGAACTGGAGTTAGAGTTGTTAGTTGCCATGTGTATGCTGGGAAGATTAGCTAGAGCTCTTAACTGCTGAGCTAGCTCTCCAGCCCCTGTCCTACCATTCTGGATGCCTTGAGACTGGCCCTGCCTGCTTTCTCACGTACCTGGTACTTTTGTGTGAAGAGGTCTGCTCAGGGTTTTCATGTGAAGATGTCACACTAAGGATTTTTCTTGTCTTACTAGTTAGATTGAGACATTGTGGTAGAGATGATCGTTTTAAATTCAAATAATTCTGGCTTTGGTGATTTTTATTGTCTGTATCTGCTGCAGTATGCCTATTCCTGAGCCTTGAAGTTTCAGGTCATTTCCTTAATGATGTTTTATTATCAAAATCATAGCCTTTGATACATGATAGCTGTTATAGGCCACTCTAGTGACTAGTTTTCATTTGTCAAAAAACCCTTTTACCTCATTTGTGTCAGTGCTACTATTTTAAATCAACTCCATTGTAGGTTTATTTATCACCATAAAATTAGAGGAGCACTGGGATGTTGGGAATCCTGAAGTCTCACCTCTTGTCCACCCCCACTTTTTGTTAGTGTGTCATTCCTGACACGTGGGCAGGTATCTTTTATTCCAAGATTTACAGGGCGGATTCTAGCCTGCAGAAGAAAGTGAAAGGCAGGTAAAGTAGCCCAATGGATTCCACAAAGAAAATAGAAATGATAAAAAGATTAAAAATGGAACTGTGGAAGGGAAAATAAGTTGTGGGGACAGATTCTGCCTTCAGAACTCAGCAGGCAATGCGTCTTGTCCTGACATGTTCACAGCCTCCTCTGTCCGGGAGTGCTATGTAATAATGGGGCATGGCTTGATGCTCCTTCTTCTAATTACTCCACTGGAAATTACATCTTATTTTAAAGCCTTAGTGTGTCTTTGATAACCTATATTTAGGACCACCTGGAAATATTAAATCAGGAAAGAAGTCATAAGCTAGATAATAGGAACTTTGCAAGTAATACAGAAATAAATGGGAGCAGCTTAGAGCAAGACAGGTCAGAGCAAGATCCACCCACCTACTTTCTAAGAAAGGGCAGCAGGAATATGCCTAGCAGCTGACTCAGACCCAGGGCAGCAAGCAGGCCGGGGAAGAAATGTGGTGAGGTGGTAGGACTGGAAGGAGGAATGCCATTGACATCTGTGCTATTTCCAGCTTTTTGTGTAGCCAATTTTATTTTATTTTTTAAGCTAAAGACTATACATAATAAGAGCAGCCTGCAGAGGGGCATGAGTGCTGGGAAATATTCTTGTGGAGTCTTTGAGCTTTTGATTCTTTTCCTTATTGATTTTTTTTAACTTAAAAATTTTTTTTAAATTTAATAACTTCATAATTAGAAGAAGAATTTCATTACAGCTTTAACATATTCAGTAACACATTCCAGAGCAAGGATACATCTCTTTCAAAGGTGGCTGTAAATTTTTAGGTTCACAGTTGAATTAATACAGTTATACAATATTGAACTCAGTATAAACCCTGTAAGACATAAAATTGAATGAGTGTTTACCCTTTAAAGAAGATCTCCATTTCACTTTAAGATTTACTATTTCCTACATTTTTAATGCTACTAACACTTACATGTTTGCACATGTGTCTTTATTCTCTATGTATCTGATTATAACTAGTCACAGTTGGTTACACTTGGATCCTTAGTACTTGAGTATGGATGTAAAGTCATCAGGTAGATTTCACTGGTAATGTTTATCACTTCTACTATTTAACATGAAGTAAATTAAAAAAAAATTTAATAACTACGTGATTAGAAGAAGCATTTCATTACAACTTTAACATA
>NW_008343385.1:4265005-4265918 GCF_000622305.1 Nannospalax galili | reverse complement strand
ATGTTTGTCACCTCTAATAATTAAACATGTCTAAATTTCCATGCTTCCTCCTCAAATATAAATACATTTAAAAAATTTGTTGATTGTGTGTGTGTGTGTGTGTGTGTGTGTCTGTGTGTGTATCACACAGAACATCCCAAGCCATCCTATTCAACTATACACCCACTTCCCAGATGACATCCGCCCATAGCCTCCCTCCCCCTAGTGCCACAGGGCACATGTTCCAGGCAGAATTTGTCTTTAACAGAAACAATGACAACTACTTCTCTCATTTCTATAGAAAAAGTGCTTAGATAATCCCTATGTCACAGCTAAGGAAACTCCATCTTGGAGAAGTGAGGTCTCTGGGTTATGGTCACATATTAAGCACTGGCTGGTTCCCCTGCTGGACTCTCCATCAACTACCCTGGGAGAGAATTTCACATTTTTCTGTCTCTGAGACAAGCTACTTATGTTATTTGGGAAGATCATCCAGCTAGGTGGGGATTTGTCTTAGTTTCTTTTGATGTTGCTATGATAAAATGCTCTGACAAAAGTAAAAATAAACCAATTTATTTTTACTCTTAAGGTCTTTTGAGGATCTGTTCCTCAGGGGTTACATGGGCCTGGGAGGAGGCCCTGCTCCTTTCTTTTACCAGTTCGACCTATGTGAAGATAAGTCAAAGGTCCTGATCAACCATAGTTGGCTTCTCTTGTCATAGGCTTGCCTGGCTCCTTTCTTTTACCAGTTCGACCTATGTGAAGATACGTCAAAGGTCCTGATCAACCATAGTTGGCTTCGCATGGAGGAAATGATTCCTCTGTGTTGACCCTCCTCTTTGTAGACTGGAAACTGGTTCAAGTCCATCTGGTGGGGTTTCCTTGGCCTCCTTGATCAAGAGGACAGGTGACCCACCACCATTATAGGACATTT
>NW_008343385.1:4263451-4263541 GCF_000622305.1 Nannospalax galili | reverse complement strand
TTTAGTTTAATGAGGTCCCATTTGTTAATTCTTGCCCTTGTTTCCTGAACATTTGATGTCCGATTTAAAAAATCCTTTCCTATACCTATG
>NW_008343385.1:4261743-4261904 GCF_000622305.1 Nannospalax galili | reverse complement strand
GTTTCAATTTCTTTTTGTGATATGGGTCTGTTTAAGCTGTTAATCTCTTCTTGGTTTAGTTTTGGTGATTCCCATGCCTTTAGATATCCGTCCATTTCTTTTAGGTTTCCAATTTTGTAGCATATAGGTTTGTAATGTATTCCCTTATAATATCCTGTATT
>NW_008343385.1:4244568-4261628 GCF_000622305.1 Nannospalax galili | reverse complement strand
GAGCCCATTTATATGATTTATGACATTTATTGACTTATGTATATTGAACATACCTGCATCTCTGGGATAAAGCCGACTTGATCATGGTTGATGATATTTTGCTGGGTTTGGGTTTCATTTGTTGTTGCCTTTCAAGTGTCTTGAGTTGCAATGCTAAGTCATTTATTTGAGTTCTTTCCGATTATTGGATGTAGGCACTTAGAGCTTTAAACTTCATTCTAAGGACAGTTTTCAGCGTGTCCTGGAGGTTTTGTTGTGTTGTATTTTCCTTTTCATTTAGTTCCTGGAATACTCTTATTTATTTCTTAATTTCTCTTTTGACCCATTCATCATTTAAGAGTATGTTGTTTAATCTCCGTATGTTCATGTGGTGATTAGGGCTTCTTCGGGTGTTGACTGTAAGCTTTATTGTATTTTGGTCTGATAGAATGCATGGAATTATTTCAATCTTTTTGTATTTTTTGAGGATTGTTTTGTGCTCCAGTATATGCTTGATTTTGGAGAAGGTTCCATGGGTTGCTGAGTAGAAAGTATGTCCTTTGGTGCTTGGATGGAATACTTGGTGGATGTCTGTTAAGTCCATTTAATATATGGCATTGTTTAATTCAGATGTCTCTCTGTTACTTCTCTGCCCTGTTGACCTATCTAATGTAGACAGTGGGGTACTGAAGTCCCCTACTGTTAATGAATTGGGATTAATATTAATGAGTTTAGGATTAGTATTGTTTTTATGAAGTCGGGTGCACCCAAGTTTGGTGAATATATGTTCATGATTGTAATATCTTCTTGATTTATTGATCCTTTGATCAGAATGAAGTGGCCCTCTTTATCTCTTCTGGTTAGTTTTAGTTTAAATCTGTTCTGTCAGATATTAGAATTGCAATGCCTGTTTTTTTCTTAGTACCATATCCTTGGTATATTTTTTTCCATCCTTTCACTTTAAGACAGTGTCTGTCCTTGAAAGTGAGATGAGTTTCTTGCAGACAACAAAAAGATGGGTTTTGTTTCTTAATCCATTCACCCAGTCTGTGTCTTTCAATTGGGGAGTTCAGTCCATTAATATTTAAAGTTATTAATGGAAAATTAGTATTGAATCCTGTCATTTTTATTTCTGTTTATATTCTTGATATAGCTGTACTTTTCCACAGTTATACCTTCATTGAATTTCTTTCCACAACCCCTTGGGTATACTCATTCCTTCCTTCAGCTCTTTGTATTGCTTCCAGAACTCTCTGAAGGGCTGATTTTGTGGACATTAATTTCTTCAGCCTATTTATGTTATGGAAGATTTTTGTTTCCCCTTCGACTATAATAGATATTTTGGCTAGGTATTGTAATCTGGGTTTGCATCTGTGGTCATTTAAACCTGGGAATACTTTGGTCCAGGCTCTTCTGGCTTTCATAGTTTGCACTGAAAGGTCAGCTGTAATCCTAATGGGTTTTCTTTTATATGTGACTTGTTGTTTCTCTTTTGCAGCTTTCAATGTTGTCTCTGTTTTGTACGTGTAGTGTTTTTACTATGATGTGCTGTGCAGAGTTTCTTTTCTGGTCCTGTCTTATATTTGTATGGGCATTTCTTTCTTTAATTTGGGAAATTATCTCCGATGTTTCTGTTGAAAATCTTCTCTATGCCATTATCTTGGGATTCTTCTCCTTCCTGTATGCCTGTCATTCATAAGTTTGATCTTTTTATGATGTCTCACAATTCCTGCATATTCCATTCTTGTACTTTATTAAATTTTTTGTAATCTTTGCTTGAGTGGTCTAGTTCGTCCACTTTATCTTCCAGTCTTGCTACTCTGTTTTCCATTTCATTCATTTAATTGGTGAGGCTGTCTCCTGTCATTTCTAATTGGCTTACTGAGTGTTTCACTTCTTTCTTCATTTCAGCCTGAGTAGTCTTCACTAGTTCTAGCTCTTTTCTGAATTCATTCAGAAGTTTATCACTATCTTCCTTCAGTTCTTTGATTTCTTTGTGTGTTCTTTAAATTCACTGAATTCTTTTATCATGTTTATAATTGTTCGAGTTCCATGCCCTGCATTATCTCAGGGGTTTCTTATAGTACTCCTCTAGAGGACTATTGGTATTTGGTGGGGATATGCTATTTTGATTTTTCATGTTATTATTTTTTCTCTGTGATTTTAACATGTGAATTTCTTTTGTAGTTTCTGATTCTTGTGTAAGACTCAAGCCTTCAAGTTTAAGTGTGCTTCTTTTTGTAAACTTTATTGTCTTTGTGGTTTACTTTTTGGGCATGAAAAGCTGGTTCCTCTATGCTTCCAGTTCCCTCTTTTGATTTTATATTTGAGTGGCCAGATTGCTTTTGTCTTCAGGAGTTCCCACAGAGGCCCAAGTCAGATGAGGATCAGATGCTCTCAGGCTTTCTCTTAAGGTCTGGAACCCTTCAGGAAAGATTTTGACCTCAGGAATTTGGGGGTTGGACTGGCCTGGGAGTAGGGCCCAGGAAAGATGCTGGTCTAGGGCAGCTGGTGGCTGTCCTGCCCAGAGATGCAAAGGGAGATGGGGGCGGGAAGAGGCCCCAAGGGCTCCTGGAGACTGCACAGATGAACTGGGTTGGTCTGCATGCAAAGGATCAGGAAGAGGAAAGGTCCGCCCTGGCGTCCAGGAAAGAGGCTGTAGAGTTGTGCAGCCCAGGGAAACAGAGGGAGGTGAGGGCGGGGCCAGGCCAAGAGGCCTCCTGGGGACTGGAGAAGGAACTGGGTTGGTCTGGATGCAAAGGATCAGGAAGCAGTGGTGGTTCCCCCGGTATCTGGGGTGCCAAGACATGGAATGGGACAGGACCTAGGCTAGAAGTAGAGATGGGCAGGGGAGATGGGAGGGTGAATGAGGCTGGGGGAGTCAAGGCCAGGGGGCATGATCGACTTACCCCAGAGAGAGGCCTGTGGGTCATGCAGGCCCAGGGAAGCAGAGGCTCCTCATTGATTAAAAAAACAAAAAAACCAAAAAACGGAAAACCATAACAAAACTTATACAACTTGCAAATGTTTGCTAAAGGCTAAAGTCTCAGTGTTTATTAGCAATGTTGAATTCTAATGAACACCCAGTCTAGGAGACTTGGACACCTCAGTGCAAGGTTAGCAGGTGGCACACTTCTACAACTCATGGGTTGAGGCTGGTGTTCTGTTGTGTGTACACTGAGGTTCTTGTTTTTTTGTTTTGGAAGTGAGGGGATGAATAGTGGTTGGTTTTATATGCAAGCATGTCTGTTTTGTGGAAAACACACTGAGTACAGAGGAAGTACCTTTTCAAATAATCATGAAGACATTTACCAGTAAGCTGGATCATATGAATCAATATCAGTCACATATGAGTGCTGTGGTTATCTCTGCCCAGAGGGAAGGAAGGTATGCTACCTAGTTCTTAAATCCCCCTTCACTTCTAGTAATCTGTGGTCAGCATCCATCTTTATCTGGACTTAACTTTTCCCAACATGTACAGATGGAGCAAGGTTTCAACTTTGCATGGTGGAGAGGGTTTGGGTTATATGTTATGGGACTTCTGGAGTGGGGACTAATTTTGTGTGTGTGGTGGGGGAAGGGTGTTGGGGGTCAACCCAAGACCTTGCACATGCTAGGCAAGCACTTTATACCTTGCCACATTCCCCACCCTAGAACTATGAAGGACAAGAAGAACATTTCAGTAATTCATTGAGGTCCAAAGAACACAATACCCTAAAATTCACCTTCTGCTTCTTTACTATAAACCTGGATTTGATACCAATATTTTTTTCATCATTTTTGGAAATCTCAAATTTCAATTTTGTCTCTGAAAAATTCTAGATCAATATCAAATGGGTTTTGGAAGCAATGAGTAATTTAAACCTTCTCCTTTAATCTCTCCATCGGTGCTATGCTGTACTTCTTGTAAACATGACATGTCAGAGAAGTAGGAGGACATTTAGTGTGCATTTGGTTGTAGACATCTATTTTTTTAAAGGCTTATTTTTATTTTATAAAATTTTTATAAAAAATATAAAAATTTGCATGTGTGTATGTAAGTACAGCATATGTGTGCAGTGCTTGAGGAAACCAGAAGAGGGTGTCAGATTCCCTGGAACTGGCATTATAGTTGTTAGCCATCATGTGGGTGCTGGGAACCAAATCTAGGTCTTCTGCAAGACCTCTTAACTGGTGTACCATCTCTCCAGCTCCACATCTGCTCTATTTATTATGTTCTGGAAACTGTTCTTTAGGAAAATGATTGTCCCTGACTCCACATGTGTGTCCCAAGTTTTATAGGGTCCCTTGCACTATTAGACACTATTAGACAAACCTTGTAGCACATCTTTAACTGAATTTTTCATAGTTTATATCTTTGTGGGGGGAGCGACTTACAAAGAAATGAACACCTGACACCCGGCACCCCGCTCTGTGTGGCTCAACCTGCTATTCCAGCATTACTTCCACACCCACGCACAGTCTCCCTTAGCGTTTACCCACCCATCATGGGCCTGCACTCTCGCCCCAGGTTGGTAAATGCCCCCTCTCGTGTCCATGTGGGTGAGACACCTGGACCATCTTTTTTCACACGCATGGCAGCGCTGCATCTATCCTAGATGGCACCAAAAGCCCCTCCCCTGAGGCTGACTTTCCACAGCAGGCCCCACCCCTTGGAGGAACCAGGCCCTTTGGGGACACAACATGACTCCCCTGAGCCACTCAGTCCTGCCTTTCCAAAGGGAGAGGCACACACTGCCATGTGAGGGATGTGAACTATTTTTTTGTTTCTGTTCTTAAATTGGAAGGATGTATAATTTAGCTACTAATGGTGACTGTGCCTGTTACAGGCCCTAAAGTTTACTTAATCTAACAGTAATATGATCACTCCAGCATTCTTCTGATTAGCATTGCTGTGTATCCTGCTCTAAGCCCCTGGGGGACATTCTCCACCCCTTTCTTCCACTCTTACAATCTTTCCGCCAATCTTCCGCTAAGGTCCCTGAGCCTTGGAGGTGGAGACAGATGTAGGGCGATCTCTCTTGTATCGTGGTGAGATAGTGACTTCTTGGGCCTCCCCATTATTTGTCTTTAAGCTGTGGCCATTGATCTATCTCAGTGGTGTTTTTTCTACTATAAAGACAAATAGAAGGAAATAGACACATCTAAAAAAACACGAATGTAAATACATATGCCTAGAGGATATCCCAGTAGGTGTAATATATTCATTAAACAGTATGCTTGTGATGGCTTCTCCACTAGGGCCCGTAGCCTTTCTTGACACAGGGGCTTGGCCTGGTCTACAGCACCACAGTGTTCCACCCCTAGGAGCAGGCCTTATCCAATTAGAAGTTTATCAGTTATACGTATGTTGGTTGAGCCATTATTGCCCTTGTAGGTATTGCTTGGCATGTCTGTAGTGTGCAGCACACGGGGTCCATTGTTGAGTAGAATCATAGGGGATCTTTTCTTCCCCAACCATCTGCAAACCATCTGCATAGCACCTTCTGGCACTATGAACGTCATCCATCCAGTGGCATGGAGTTTTTTGGCCTAGTCTCAGCTCCATCTCTTTTCTCCTCCTGTGCTCACATCATGCAGTGTCTTCAGCAACATGGCCTTACCTACCTTTTTAGTGTACAACTGACATTAGTGGCAATAGCCTTGGTTAATTTGAGGACCTCTAGGATCTCTCTCTGACGAACAGCTCATGGGGGGCAACCCACCCCTGGTACTGTAGTTTTTTTTAAAACAGTTTTATAGTTTTGGAGCCTCTGTTTTTATCTTATCCAACCATAAAACTCCCAAGAATCTTACAGCTATAGCCGGCTTTTGCTTCTTCAGGTATCTTTCAAATGGGTTTCACATCTGTAAAACACTCAAAGGAAGGTCAACAACATCAGGTATTAAATCAATTATAGACAAGGTCCAACACAGCACGGAAAGGTTTTATCCATTTGTATTAATTGTTTTCTCCATAGATCTCTGTTTGGTACCACAGCATGGGTAAGAGACTTTAACTTGGTTAGTTCTTTACCATTTGTAGTTATCCCTTTGGAGTCATTCTTCATTCTGGGGATTTTACATGGAGCCTCTTTGCATCTTTTTATCCTTGATACATTTATGGGTGCTGGCTCAAGTTGCCTGATCTTGTACCTGGCTAAGGAGGCAGAAAGTCCCTCTTGTCCCTGATGCACCTGTTGGTTCCCTGAGTCAGGCAGGCCCTGGATCTGCCTCCTGACTATAGCCATATATGTTATCTCCCCATTGACCATACCTGGCTGCTGGGGGAGGCCTTGGTTTGGTTCCCTGAGTCAGGCTGGTCCTGGGTCTGCCTCCTTACTGGAGCCATATCTGTTATCTCTTCATTGACCATACCTGGCTGGTGGGAAAAATTTCTTCCATCCCTAGTACAGCCTTTACCAAAAGAGAAATGCAACTTATTTAATCTTTGGGTATTCTGAATCACCACTTGGACAGTTTTTATCCTTTGAATGCCTTTTGTAAACTATTCTTCTGGTTTTAAATCCTTCCAGAAACTCTTTAGTACCGAATTTGGGCTCAACATAAGTCTTGCCAGATTTGTCTTCAAGTAACCCAAATGGACCGTTTTTTCTGTCTGGTCTCTTTTATATCTCTTGTAGAATGGACTGTTATTCTACAGACATGTTTTACATGCTGGTCAGAATCATTTAGATATGCTAAAACCTCTCTCACTTCATAAAGATCCTGTCCCATTAAAGGGCTTAGCAAAACCATTAAAGTTCCATACCATTCTCGAGGTCCCAGTTAAATTAAGCTTTCCTTTATATTTCTGGTGAACAAAGTCTAATCTGGCCCAGTGAACTGGGTATCATATATTGCTTTTCTCATACCTAGTTCTCTCAGTAATGCCTGTCCCTCCTTTATAGTCCACCAGCCTTTGTTAATTATCAGAGTTTCACTTGGTGATGACCATGTATCTCTAATATATCCCATTAAGGACTGCTCCCCCCTGCATTGGCCTAGGTTGAACAGCCTATATTTCAAGGATGGGTGGGTGGTTATATAACTCAGCTGTGAAACTTCTGAAGGACTTAGACTGATGTCATTTGCTCCCATGTCCCACACTCTCACAAGCCATGTGGCTAGGGGCTCTTTGATTGATTGCTTGTAAATTTTTCCTAGTTTTAACAGTTCCAGTGTGAGTATTTCCTAGCTACAGCACTGTTAGGTTTTTTTTTTTTTCTTTTTGCATCAATGGTTGAATCTGAAGGGCAGCTTCTGCTACTTTTATTTGTAGGTCATCTCCTTTTTTACCATTATCTGTCTTTTCCTCTGAGTCTTTGGTCCTTACACAAGTTAAAATGTCCCTTTTTTTCCTCTCTGAAGCTCTGCAACTGGGTCGGCCAGTACTTCCTTAGCCTTTTCAGCTTTTCCTGCCTTGGGCACATCTTTTATTATGCAAAGTGGCCACGCCCCCCTCTGGGTTCTCCACTAGTGTCCACCATCCAACAGGTTTTCTGGTTTTTCTATAACATTTAACATATCTTCATATATCTGCAATTGGGCTGTTTCCCCACATTTACAACACAGCTGTGGCCCATGCTTCTGTGTGGCTAGCCTTTTTTAAGTTACATTATGTTATAATCCACTGTAAAATGCCCATCAGTGCTGCCATTAGCTCTCTAGCTTTTTCCAACCTCCTGTGGTTTGTCATTCCTAGTGCCATCATCCTGCCAACTTGTGCCAATTTGTTGCCCGAGTTTTCTAGGGTCCCTTGCCCCTGGGGCTATTAGACAAACCATGTAGCACATCTTTAACTGAATTTTTCATAGTTTATATCTTTGTGGGGGGAGCGACTTACAAAGAAATGAACACCCGATACCCGGCACCCCGCTCTGTGTGGCTCAACCTGCTATTCCAGCATTACTTCCACACCCACGCACAGTCTCCCTTAGCGTTTACCCACCCATCATGGGCCTGCACTCTCGCCCCAGGTTGGTAAATGCCCCCTCTCGTGTCCATGTGGGTGAGACACCTGGACCATCTTTTTTCACACGCATGGCAGCGCTGCATCTATCCTAGATGGCACCAAAAGCCCCTCCCCTGAGGCTGACTTTCCACAGCAGGCCCCACCCCTTGGAGGAACCAGGCCCTTTGGGGACACAACATGACTCCCCTGAGCCACTCAGTCCTGCCTTTCCAAAGGGAGAGGCACACACTGCCATGTGAGGGATGTGAACTATTTTTTTGTTTCTCTTCTTAAATTGGAAGGATGTATAATTTAGCTACTAATGGTGACTGTGCCTGTTACAGGCCCTAAAGTTTACTTAATCTAACAGTAATATGATCACTCCAGCATTCTTCTGATTAGCATTGCTGTGTATCCTGCTCTATTCTTTTACTTTCAGCCTACTTATGTCTTTATATTTAGAGTGTGTTTCTTGGAGACTGGAAAGATGGCTCATGGTTAGGAACCCTTACTGCTCTTGCAGAGGACCCAGGTTCAGTTCCCAGCACCACCTGGCAGCTCACAACAGTCTGTAATTCCAGTTCCAGGGGCTCCTATGCCCTCTTCTGGCCTCCAAGAGCACTATATGCACAGTGCAAATTTACATACATGCAGGCAAAGTAGTCATACTCATAAAGTTAAAAAAAATTAAAAAAAATTAGAAATCTATCAAAAAACTGTGCTTCTTGCAGGCAGCCAGAGCCGCTCTTTGCTCCCCTCCAGGCTGACGGTCTTTCCACTTAAATCATGCTGTTAATGCCTTCATTTCATGTGATTATTGCTATGGTTGGCTTTAAATCTGTGATCTTACAATTTGAATTTTATGATCTTTCATGTTTTTGTTCTTTTCCTTTTCTTAGAGATTTTAAAAGACAATTTGTTTTTTCTTTGTCTTATTAGCTTTTAGTTTTGCATCCCCCCCCTCTCTCCCTGCATGTGGAAAGCAGAGGATGGGCCTGGCACTCTCAGAGTAGACCAGGCTGTCCGGCAAGTGAACCTCAGGGATCTGCCTGGGATTGCTGGGATTCCAAGAGCACTATATGCACAGTGCAAATTTACATACATGCAGGCAAAGTAGTCCTACTCATAAAGTTAAAAAAAATTAGAAATCTATCAAAAAACTGTGCTTCTTGCAGGCAGCCAGAGCCGCTCTTTGCTCCCCTCCAGGCTGACGGTCTTTCCACTTAAATCATGCTGTTAATGCCTTCATTTCATGTGATTATTGCTATGGTTGGCTTTAAATCTGTGATCTTACAATTTGAATTTTATCATCTTTCATGTTTTTGTTCTTTTCCTTTTCTTAGAGATTTTAAAAGACGATTTGATTTTTCTTTGTCTTATTAGTTTTGCATCTCTTTTTTCTTAGTGGAGGTGATAGAGTTTGAGAATCCCCCCCCCCCCCGGCTCTGCATGTGGAAACCAGAGAATGGGCCTGGCACTCTCAGAGTAGACCAGGCTGTTGGGCAAGTGAACCTCAGGGATCTGCCTGGGATTGCTGGGATTCGAACACACACCACCTTATCCTTGGGGACCTCATGTCTGTCCCTGACCACCTTTCTGAAGACATTGCTGCTCATTGTACTGCTATGATATGGATATGGTTTGTCTCCCACAGGACTTTATGCTGGAACCTTCATCCCCAGTGTTGCAGTGGTAGCTGGGAGGTTAAAACCTTTAAAAATGGGTCCTAGATAGGGTACCAAAGGTGCTGCCCTCACAAGGGATTAACATAGTTTCTGTAGAACTTGGGTTTGTTTCTGAAGGACAGGATGAGGTAAAAAGAGTGAGGCTGCAGTGGGTAAAACATTTGCTGAACAGCAGGAGGTCCTGATTTTAAATCCCCAGAACCCACTTAAAGCTTCCTGCCTTAGCACTGGTGTGTAATCCCAGTGCTCTTGTCCTAAGACGTGGGAACAGGAGAATCCCTAGAATGGCCTGGTGGGCCAGGTCGCCTGGTGTTCAAAGAGGTGAAAAACAAAGAAACCCTGATTCAAACAAGGTGAAGGTAAGGATAGACACTCATGGTATGCAGACTCTCACACACATAGGTATATATGCAATATATACATATACACACATATGTACACACATACACACACAAATGAAATAAAAATTAGAATGAACCTGGCTCACTCTTGTCTACATCTCAGCATGTGATTGCTTCTGCTCATGTTCCTACTGTAATGCCAGCCACCATGTTATAATGTAGCCAAACTGAATTGATGGGGCTGCCCAAATTTGGACTGAATCTTTTTTAGAAATAAATCTTTTAGATCTCTTTTAGAAATAAATCACCTCAGATATTTTGTTATAGCAACAGAAAAATGGATTCATGTGCTCCTGTTTGCTCCCTTTGCTATTCTAGCTTTCCTGTTGCCCCTTAAGCAGTGCAGCTCTTTAGCACCTCAGGGCCTTTGTGCATGCTCTTCTTATGTCTGGAAAGCCCATTTCATAGATCTTCTCCTGGCTTACACCCTCTATTTTTATTTATTTTTGTTTATGTTTGAGGGTTTGCCTGGATATATGTGCACTATGTATGTGCCTGGTGCCCATGAAGGCCAGAAGAAGGCATTGGATCCCTTGGACCTGGAATTACAGATGGTTGTGAGCCTTCATCTGGATGCTGGAAACTTAACCCAGGTCCTCTTCAGGAGCAGCAAGTGCTCTTAACCACGGAGCCATCTCTCCAGCTCCTTACACCCTCTCTTTGTTCCAGGCTCTTCTTCAGAGAGTCTTTTCCTGAGAATCCTGCCTCAAACAGCCCACTCCATCCATGTTTATCCTTCTTCTTACTGTTTTTCTTAATGATGTTTAAAATCATATGGAATTCTAGCATACACATGATCTCCCACTGGAATGTAACTCATGGCCATATGGACTTATTTATGACTATAACCTCAGCATATGGAACAGTGCTTGGCGTGGAGCAGAAGCTCAAAGCCCATTTATTAATACACAATTAAATGAACAGAAAGAATGAACTGCAGACTTAATTTGAAGGATATATATATATTTAATTTCTTTTAATTTTATGAGTATGAGTGTTTTGCCTGCATGTGTGTAAGCGCACTATGTGCATGCAATGCCTGTGGATGTCAGAAGAAGGTGACAGACCCCCTGGAACTGGAGTTTTAGACAATTGTTAGCTGTCATGTGGGTTCTGGGAACTGAAGTGGGATCCTCTGCAAGAGCAGCCAGTGTTCTTGACCGCTCCATCTCCTGTCTATCTAGTCCCTTGAAGGATGAATTTTAAAATGTGCCTTCACTATTAATTTAGATTTCTATTGTATTCTTGTTTATTCTGTACTTGAATGAAATACTATTTCGTTTTTGGTCTTTTTGAAACAGGGTCTCCCTGTAGCCCCAGCTGGCCTGGAACTCACTACGTAGACCAGGCTGGCCTTGAACTCACAGAGATCCGCTTGCCCCTGCCTCCCAAGTGCTGGGACTACAGGCATGCACCACCACACCTGGCCGGGATGCTATTTCTTTAAAATTAAGATATAATTTAAATTTTAACAATCTTACCTTCCTGTACCTACTTGTTAGTGTGCTTTTTTGATCTTTTTGAGACAGGGTCTCCCTATAGCACTGGAACGTGCTATGTGGGTCAGAGGTCCACCCGCCTCTGCCTCTCCAGTGCTGGGATTAAAAGTGTGTGCCCCCCCCCTTTTTTTTTTTGCCGGGCGTGGTGGCACATGCCTGTAGTCCCAGCACTTGGGAGGCAGAGGCAGGCAAATCTCTGTGAGTTCAAGGCCAGCCTGGTCTACATAGTGAGTTCCAGGACAGCTGGGGCTACAGGGAGATCCTGCTTCAAAAAGACAAAATAAATAAATAAATAAATAAATAAATAA
This sequence comes from Nannospalax galili, assembly GCF_000622305.1. Lineage (NCBI taxonomy): Eukaryota > Metazoa > Chordata > Mammalia > Rodentia > Spalacidae > Nannospalax > Nannospalax galili. The sequence continues at coordinate 4,249,823 of NW_008343385.1, read as the reverse complement.
ATAAATAAATAAATAAAAGCGTGTGCCACCACGTCCAGCTCTTTGTTTAGTGTACTTTCTAATAAATTCTCTGATAGTATGCTAAATAAATGAGGTCTTATGGCAGCAAAAGAAAATAAGCTTTTGCTGTTCAGTTAAGACAGAAAATAAGGCACTGGGTGTGGTGTCCCACACCTTTAATCCCAGCATTCAGAAGGCAGAGGCAGGTGGATCTCTGTGATCAAGGCCAGCATGGTCTACTTAGTGAGTTCTAGGCCAGCTGTGGGCACAGGAGACCCTGTCCAAAAAAAAAAAAAAAAAAACCAGAAACAAAAATAACCAGAAAATAATTGAATCACAGTATCACAGTTTGAAGAGCGGTATGCTTCTATGGTAAGAAAGGCAGTATCACAAAGAGTCTGAGTCTGTATTTTGGTTTTATTTTCTCTGGTGCTGGGGCTGGAACTTGGGGATTTCCATCATCTTGTCAAATGTTCTACTGCTGAGCTGCACTCTCACCCCTGGTTTTTATTTTTGTTTCTATTTTTAGAGCTTTGTGCAAATGGAAAACACTATTTGTTTACAATAGTCTTCCTTCATAGACAACTTCTTTAAAAGTCACCTTTAATTAAATCATGACTGTAGGTCAGAATCATCATTAAAATAGAAGGAAGAAGAAAAACAGCTTTCTGCTTGAAAAAATTGAGAGAAGCACAGTTATAAAAATAAGCAAAAAAGAGACATTTCTCTTCCTCATGAAAAATTCAGAGCAAGAAGGGAAATATTGTTTTAACAAAAGAGAGTGTAATTTGGTCATAGACAAGCTCTTTTTCTTTCCAAATCTGGAGAGATTCTTTTTTTTTCAGTTAAAGAAAATGGACAACTTTGTCTCCAGGCTGGATGTTATCATTTCAACAGCAGCAGCTATGTTTATAATGTTGTATGTTGGTCCGAACAAATTCATGATGAATTACAGGACTGATATTTCTCAGATCATCACTAGCAAGAAGACATTTACTGTTTGCAAAGCTGTGGGCCTCCTGTCCTAGTTACACTACTAAAGCTGTGATTTGTTTCTGTTCTTAGACAAACTTAAAATTCTAACATTACATTCACCTGGATATTTAAAATTAAAACCAGGAGGTCAGTAAATTGGCTCAGCAGATAAGAGAGGAAATTAGCCTGACAACCTGAGTTCAGTCTCTGGGACCCACATGGAAGAAGGTGAAAACTAATTCCCAAATCATTGTCCTCTGATCTCCACATGCATGCCACGGTATGTATGCTTCCCTGTACAAGCACAAACAGAATAAGTAATAAAAAACAGTTACATCTGGAAATATTTGAGAGGATTGAAAACATTTATTAAGGCTGGACATATAGTACACTCCTTTAATCCCAGCACTCCAGAGGCAGAGGCAGGAGAATCTCTGTAAGATGGAGGCCAACCTGGTCTACATTATCAAGTTTCAGGCCAGCTGGGGCTATAGGGAGACCCTCAAATAAAAAACAACCAACCAACAAACCAAAAATCTTGTTAAATAAAATAAAAACCAGTGCATGACCGACCCAGGGTCAGAGTACCGCTCCCCCAAATTAAAAGGAATGCCCCCAAATCCTGATGGCTGTTAGCTTTTTGATCATGCAACAGGTGATTCTAACCAAAGGCCAGTACCCAGCACCGCTGTCCCCAGTCCTGGCCACCATGTCTGGGATGAGGCTGTTTGGAGGGAGGAAGGGCACCTGTTTCTCCTCAGTGCTGCAGTTGCTCACACTCATCCCCTTCATGTCTCAAGAGTCTTACATACACCTCCACGCCAAAAGGCAACGGTTGAGTTTGTTTCCACTCTCGCCTCTGCTTAGCTTCACCTATGTTCAGGGTCTGGTTATCAATTAAACCTTTGTTTGTTTGTTTGTTGTGACAGGGTCTCCTGTAACCCCAGCTGTCCTGGAACTCACTACATAGACTAGTCTGGCCTTGAACTCACAGAGATCCACCTGCCTCTGCCTCCAGGGTGCTGATCGCCAGACCCTGGTGAATGCCTGGCACACACGCAAAGACCGTGCACAGTGGCACATATTACAATCATTATTATCCTGGAATTTATAACTGGGCAAGGAAATCAACTCAACAAGCAAATAAACTCAAATAGAGAAGCATTGTGATTGATCGTCATTGCAGCTAACACATTCTGATGGAGTTTCAAGAAATATTTTGAGCTATGGCATTTTCATCAGCATATGTGTATAGCTTCTGTACCCCAAGGTGATGTTTAATTTAGGCCATCCATTTACATGTACAAATTCCAAGAGGTTTTGAAAAGTCTTTCTTTCCTGTATAATGAGCCTTGCGTATGTAAGACTCTTGAGAAATGAAGGGGATGAGTGTGATCAACTGCAGAACCGCAGGGAAACAAGTGCTTCCCTAACTGACCAGTTGACTCAACACGTAAATTAATTCAGCAAACATTTAATCACAAACTCTGTGCCAGACGTCAGGCTGGAAAGTGGAGGTATTAATATCAGAAGGAGTTTGTGGTCCATGCCCTAGTGGAGCTCACAGCCCAGTGAGTTTGTAGGGTCTTGCCCTTTGGAGGAGGCTAGCCGGCCAAACAACTTGAGTATTCCTTTTTTTTTTTTTTTTTTTTTTTTAATTAGCTTCTTGCCTAACATGCAAAGTGTGGAAAGAACTGGGAGTTCACATGAGAGAGTCTTATCACCTTTCATCCTTGGAAGAACAGGCTGTTCATCCCAGCCTTGTCAGGCTTTTGATCTTCTTGGTGATTGGTCTGAATGGGCCAAATGTCAAATTCAGGTGTGGCTTTCCTTTATTTTGTTTTTGGGAAAGTTTTCTATTGAGGTTTAACAAGTTGTTTTTGTTTTACTTTGTTTTAAAGTTTTACTAAATTTTTGGAAACTTTAATTGCTTAAATTTTTTTTCAGTATCTAAGTAATCTTAATTTTGAGGTCTAATTCACAATGACCTGTCAGGCCTGATCTTATTTCACCTCTTTCTTGAAGCCTCTCTCTTATGGGAAATTTATTCTAAAAGTAGCCTGAATGATCTTAGTGTCTATTGCAGCACAACTGTGACTTTCTTTAAAAACTCACGTTTATTTATATAAAATTTACTCAATCTTTTACAAATAGGGTTTAATTTACCTTTACTCATAATTGATTGAGATAGGATTGTGCTGTGTAGCCCAGGCTAACCTTTAATTCATAATTCTCCTGACTCAGACTCCTGAGTGCTGGGATTATAGGCACCACATGATTAGAAGAAGCATTTCATTAAAGCTTTAACATATTCAGTAACACATTCCAGAGAAAGGATACATCTCTTTCAAAAGTGGCTGTAAATTTTTAGGTTCAGAGTTGAATTAATACAGTTATACAATATTGAACTCAGTATAAACCCTGTAAGACATAGAATCGAATGAGTTTTTACCATTTAAAGAAGATCTCCATTTCATTTTAAAATATGCTGTTTCGTACAGTTTTAATGCTACTAATGCTTAGATTTTTGCACATGTGTCTTTAATCTCTATGTATCTGATTATTACTAGTCACAGTTGGTTACACTAGGATCCTTGGCACCTGAATATGGATGTAAAGTCATCAGGTAGATTTCAATGGTAATGTTTATCACCTCTTCTAATTAACATGAAGAAATTTTTATGCTTCCTCCTCAAATATGTCATTTTAAAAAATTGTTGATTTTTTTGTGTGCATATCATACAGAACATCCCAAACAATCTTATTCATCTATATACCCACTTCCCAAATGGCACACTCCCATAGCTCCCCCCCTCCACCCCACTGGAGCCCATATACTCTGTCATCCCTGTTACTGTCCACTGTGTTGTTAGCACCCCCAGCTGTTCCCCACTACTTGTCCATCTGCTAAACTAGTCAGCCTATCTAGAGAGCCTTGTTTTAGGAAGATCAGCTGTTCCTCATCTAGTAGCAATCAGTTCTCAATATTCCTTTAGATAAGATTGGGGTCTGCTGTTCATTTTCCCAGTTCTATGCTGGGTTACTGTCTTGGAGTCTTTTGGGCCACCTTGGCCAATAACTCAAAGGAAGGTATCTCCTGTCTGGCATTGTTTCTTGTTATGTAGCTTGTAGCTATGCATATGGACTCTTAAAAAATTATATTGATCCCATTAATCTTTGGTTATACTTTCCTTTTGGGTGTTTAAGACCCTATAGTTGGCCCAGATAAACCAATTTATTTTTACTCTTAAGGTCATTTGAGGATCTGTTCCTCGGGGGTAACATGGGCTTGGGAGGAGCCCCTGGCTCCTTTCTTTTACCAGTTCTGTCTATGTGAAGATAAGTCAAAGGTCCTGCTCAACCATGGCTGGCTTTGCTTGGAAGCCTGGAGGAAATGTTTCCTTTGTGTTGACCCTCCTCTTTGTAGACTGGACACTTGTTCAAGTTCACCTGGTGGGGTCTCCATGGCCTCCTTGATCAAGAGGACAGGTGACTCACCAGTTACAGGACATTTTGAGAGATGCTCATAGTCCCCTGGAACTTAGTCGACCTAGGAGGGAAAGGAACAAAAAATGTCCTTTTTGTCCCTCTAACCAAATTAGTATAAGCCTCATAGTATGTCTGTTAAACATCCAAGAAGGTTAGTTCCACCAGTCTGGTACTTTTAATTACCATGTGCCATGTAGATAAAGCTTGGGTAAAGACCAAATGCTCTCAGATAAACCTTGCCTAGACATATATTTGTTGATCTAATTGTATGTATAATTTGTCAGTAGGTTATTGGACTAATATGGTTACTTCTGGGTTTTTAAAACTAGATAAGCTTTATTTCTCTCATTGTCTAACCTTTCCTCCATGGTTTCCCTATTTAAGGTGCCCCCATTTTCCCCATTTCTCCAGTAATAATACTGTTCTCATATGGTCCCACCTTTCTTGAGCTCTTTCTTTTCCTCTGTCCCCTAGGTTCCTTATATAACCTTCCCTCCCCCCACCCTTATAATTACCCCATTTTTATCCATATCTCCCCTTTAAACACCTGTTTCCTACTGTTCTTCTCTTTCAGATTCTTTCTTTTCCTTTACCTCCCCGGTTCCTGTAGTTATGTCGGGACACATAATCACTTATCAGGATTTGGTGCTAAGATCCACATATGAGGGAGAACATCTTTTTTTTTTTTCTTCTGAATCTGTGTTATTTCACTTAGTATAACAGTTTCTAGTTCCATCCATTTACCTGCAAATTTCATGATTTCATCTTTCTTTACTGCTGAGTAAAACTCC
>NW_008343385.1:4192834-4244261 GCF_000622305.1 Nannospalax galili | reverse complement strand
TTAAGATGCTTCATAGCCATCTTTACTTCTTCTTTTGCGAACTCTCTGTTCCATTCCTTAGCCCATCTTTTAATTGGGTTACATCCTTTCTTGATTCTTTGTTTTTTGAGTTCCTTATATATTATGGATGTTAAACCTCTGTCAGATGTGTTACTAGTGAAGATTTTCTCCCATTCTGTGGGTTTTCTCTTCACTTCCTTAGTTGCTTCTTTTGATGTACAGAAGCTTTTTAGTTTAATGAGGTCCCATTTGTTGATTCTTGACCTTGTTTCCTGGGCAATTGATGTCCAATTTAGAAAATCTTTTCCTACACCTATATCTTGTAGGCTATTGCCAATGTTTTCCAAGAGTTTCAGAGTTTCAGTTCTTAACATTGAGGTCTTTTATCCATTTGGAGCTGACTTTTGTGCAAGGTGAAAGATAGGTGTTCAGTTTCATTCTTCTACAGGTGGAGATCCAGTTTTGCCATCACCATTTGCTGAACATGCTGTCTTTCCTCCAGTGAATGTTCTTGGCCCCTTTGTCAATCATCAGGTGGCTGAAATTGCATGTAGTCATATTTGGGTCTTCAATTTTGTTCCATTGATCTATGGGTCTATTTTTGTGCCAGTATAATTTTTTTATGACTATAGCTCTGTAATACAGTTTAATATCTGGTATAGTAATCCCCCTAGCATTGCTCTTAGTGCTCAGGGTTTCTTTGGCTATCCAAGATCTTTTGTGCTTCCCTATGAATCTTAGGATTTTTTTTCCAATTCTGTGAAAAATGTCATGGGGATTTTGATTGGCATTGCATTGAATCTATAAATGGCTTTTGGTAGGATGGTCATTTTCACAATATTAATTCTTCTGATCCATGAGCATGGGCGCTTCCAACTTCTGATGTCTTCCTCAACCTCTTTCATTAAAGATTTAAAATTTTCATTGTAGAGTTCGTTAATGTCTTTTGGTCAGGTTTATTCTGAGATATTTTATTTTTTAAAAATATTTTATTATTTTTTATTGTGAAGGGGAGTGTTTCCATGTACTATTTCTTTTTGCTTGTTATTGATATATAGAAAGGCTACTGATTTTTGTAAGTTGATTTTGTATCCTGCCACTTTACTGAAAGTATTAAGTGTTAAGAATTTCTAGGAGTTTTCTGGTGGAATTTTTGGCATCTCTTAGATATAATATGATATCATCTGCAAAAAGGGATAATTTTATCTCTTCTTTTCCAATTATTACTCCTTTAATTTCCTTCTCTTGTTTTATTGCTCTTGCAAGAGTTTAAACAGACCATAACACATAAGGAAATTGAAATAGTAATACAAAACCTCCTGACTATAAAAAGCCCAGGACCAGATGGATTTACAGCAGAATTCTACCAGCCTTTTAAAGAGGATCTACATCCAATGCTACTTAATTTATTCAAAAAGTTAGAAATGGAGGGAGACCTTCCAAATTCCTTCTATGAAGCCAGCATTGCTCTAATAACAAAGCCATGTAATGTCATAACCAAAAAAGAAAACTATATCCATATCCTTAATGAACATCGATGCAAAAATTCTCAACAAAATACTTGCAAACCACATACAGACACACATTGAAAAATCATTCACTATCATCAAGTTGGCTTTATTCCAGAGGTGAAGGGATGGTTCAATATATGTAAGTCAATAAACATCATAAAATGGGCTCAAAGACAAGAACCACATGGTCATCCCAATAGATGCAGATAAGGCCTTTGACAAAATTCAACATGCATTTATGGTCAAGGTCCTAGAGGGAACTGGCCTGGAGGGAACATGTCTCAACATAACTAAAGCCATATATAACAAACCCATAGCCAACATCATTCTAAATGGAGAAAAACTGGAAGCATTCCCATTGAAATCAGGAACCAGAAAAGGCTGTCCAGTATCTCCACTCCTCTAACAGTGCCAAACTTTTTAAAGCATGTGGTGACAAGTCTCCAAGATGGACACTTGGTGCCCATGCCTTTGTGTGGACTGTGTGTAGCCCCAGCTTTGGAGCTCACTATGTAGACCAGGCTGACCTTGAACTCACAGAGATCTGCCTGCCTCTGCCTCCCAAGTGCTGAGATTAAAGGTGTGGCCTACCACGCCTGACTATGTGGACTCTTTCCACTGGCTAGTATTTGGCCTATAACTTGTACTAACGAACAGGATGTAGTGGAAGTGGTATAGGGTAGGTTCAATGATTGGAAACTTGCTGTTTCTGTTTCCTTCTGCTGGGATATTTGCTGTTAGAAGCCTTGGACTGATTTGAAGGAAATTTTCCTACCTTGTTTCACAGTCTAAAGAGACTGAGACTGGATGAAGAGTGTATAAATTTCAGATGTCCAAGTGTCCTAGGTACACCTGTGTGTGGCTGCAGTCTTAACTGCTGTCTGATTTCAAACTACATGAGCTATTGAGAGAACTAAGATGCCAGCAAAAGACCCACCTTGCTGAGCCCAGCCACCCACAGAAAAGTGAGAGAAGAAGACGGTCTTTGTTTCAGCCCTTCAGCTTTAACACAGGTAGTTTTAGACCACAAATGATAAATCTGTTAACCAAAAGACTCCAGTTGACATCCTTTCTATGAACTGAAGTGAACTGTTTCCCTTAGAGCAGTTCATATGCAAACATGAAGGGTTTTGATGGAAAAGCAAAGCTTTCAGTGCTCTTGCTATCTGAGACAGAGTATAGCATTCCTATTCTCTGTCAAAGAACTCATCATAAAGTGGGATTCTCTCTGTCCTGGTTCTCACCAGTGCTCGTGGTCTCTTCTCTTTCTCAAGCTCATCTGAATCAGAGCTAGAGCTATCCCAGAGAAGCTGTCCTTGGGCTTCTTGTTCTCGGAGCCATGTTTCCATTTTGCCAATTTTTCGGGGATAGTGGTCATTCTGTGTGTGGTATTCCAAGAAATCTTCATCCTGTGAATGTCCTACAAAAAGAGCAAAAGTTCTTTTGATTTTTCCTTAAGAATGATTAAAAAAATTTTTTTTACAAATGATTTTAAAATTTTCTGTTTTTTAAATGTATAAATATTTTGCCCACATGTATGCAAGTATATCATGTGCATGACTGGTATCCTCAGAGGCCAGAAGGGAGCACTGATCTCCTGGAACTGGAGTTACAAACAGTTGTGATCTGCCATATGGGTACTGGGAACTGAACCTGGGTCCTCTACACCACCACCAAGTGCTGCTCTTAACTGCTGAGCCATCTCTCTAGCCCTAAATTTCTTAGGCTTTTATGATCACAGAATAATCTATTTGAGGTTAATATATACAGACACTCAGACACAGACACAAGCATACTCACACATACCAACTAGTATCTCTGTAAGTACTGAAAAAAATTTTAGTTGTTATTTAAAACGTTTTTAAGGCCCTGAAAGTGAGAAGACTCGTGTGGTAAACCTATCATCCCAACTCATCCACAGAATTTCACCACAATATTGCTCACAGCTGAAACATTTAAAAATTATGGGAATATAGATCAGTTGGGAGAATGCTTGCTTAGCATGCACAGAGCCCTGGGTTTGATTCCTAGGACTGTGAAAAAAATGGGGGTGTTGGTGAATGCCTGTAATCCTAGCATAAGGTGGTAGAGGCAGGAGGACTAGGAATTCAAGGTCATCACTTGCTACATATGGAGTTCAAGTCCAGTCTGGAATATATGAGACCTGTCTCAAAACAAAACTAAACAAAAAAAAAATAAATGAAAGTAGAAAAATAAAGTCCCAAACTGCATTTCTATACGTTTTCTCATTTGAAAAAAGAATAAATAGAATGAACCAATGAACAATTGGAGAACTTTGGGATGTGGGAGTTAATAGCACCTAGGACCTGGGAAATCATTCATCAGAGCTTAAACATTTAGGTCATGTCTGTTCTGCTAATGAACAAGAACTGCCAGAGGCATCACGTAGACTGAGAACAGGAATTTTCTAGAACATCTGAGTAGATGTAGAGCTTTGAAATGGGAAGGTAATGTCTATTAGGGGTGGGATCTAATACAATATTAACGATAACTTAAGTCCCACAACATTCTTGGTGCTATAATCATTCCAGTCTAAAGTTAGTAGGGGAGGCAAAATTCACATGCTCAGTTTTATCCTTGAAAATCAGTCCTTGTCACTAGTAGCTATATGCAGAATTCTGTTTTATAGCATTAAAGTTTGGGACTATCTGAGCTAGATATACTAAATTTTTATAAGATGTTTAATGGTCTATGATTTATAGACTTAAAAATAATAAAAATAACAACCCAACACAACCTTTAGAAACCTAAATGAGTTTTGGATGAGCAGAGTAGAAGCGAGTATACAAAAATCCAGAATTAACTTTATTTGGGGGAGGGTGGAGAGGCACCAGATGCTGCCGCGTGTGGGGGAAATAATGATTTAGATGGCTCAGGGATCAGAAAGCATGACAAATGTTGGAAGTTGTGCATTTTGCAATATGTGTTTCAGAAAGACAGCACTACCATACAAAATTATATCATCACAATAGTTCACGGACAAAACTATTTTTTTACTTAAAAAACATTTTATTTTTTTAATTTTATGTGTTTGCGTGTATTGCCTGCATACAGATAAGTACACCTGTGTCGGGCAATGCCTGTGGAGGTCAGAAGAGGCTCTCGGGTCTCCTGGGACTGGAACTACAGACAGTTGTTAGCTGCCATATGGGTGCTGGGATTTGAACCTGGGTCTTCTGCAAGAACAACCAGTGTTGTTAGCCACTGAGCCATCTCTCCAGCTCCCAAAACCATATATATATATATATATATATTTTAAAGTAGATATTTTATAGAAAAATAGCATTGGTGGGCAGGTAAGATTAAAATTTGAAGGTGACATTCAAACGATGGATTTAGGGTAACTTCTGTCTGAAAGGTAAAATTGTTTTAATATAAGATATGAGTATTGATTGTCAACTTGACAGAGTCTAGAAGTACCAAAGAGACAATTTTGAGGGGAATGCTCCTGAGGGATTATCTAGCTTAGGTTAATTAAGATGGGAAGATTCACCCTAAATGTGGGTGGTACCGTTCCATAAACTGGGGTTTTGGACCAAATTAAAAAAAGAAAGTGAGCTGAGCATAAGTATTCACTGTTATCTGCTTCCTGACTCTGGATTAAATGTGACTGTCTACCTCCTGCTCCTGACACCATGTCTTTCCTGCCATGAAGCCCATGTTCCTGTGTATTCCTATGAACCTTATAGTGTGTGTGTATGTGTGTGTATGATACATGTTTATGCACACATGTGTGAATGGATGAATGTGGAGGCTAGAGGTTGACATCAAGTGTCTTTCTCAATTTCTCTCCACCTTATTTGTTGAGACAAGGTCTCTCACTGAACCTGGAGCTTATTGGTTTGGCTAGACTGGCTTGTCAGCAAGCCCCAAGAATCCCCCTTTCTACCTTTCTAGTACCAGGATTACAAGTGCACACTATTATGCCCAGCTTGGTGCTAGAGATGGGTGCTAGAGATTCAAACTCAGATCCTTAAACTCATGGGGCAAAAAAAACACTTTACCTACTGAGCTATCTCCCTTTTATATGCTCTTATGCACACAAGATTAACTTTTACATGAGCCCTACATGGACTGACAATATTTATTCCCATTTTACAGATGCAGAAAGGCAGGCAGTAATAAATTTATCTATATTCTCTTTATAAAATAAGACTATGTGCCAGGCGTGGTGGTGCATGCCTTTAATCCCAGCACTCGGGAGGCAGAGGCAGACAGATCTCTGTGAGTTCAAGGCCAGCCTGGTCTACATAGTGAGTTCCAGGACAGCTGGGGCTACAGGGAGACTCTGTCTCAAAAAGATCAATAAAATAAAATAAAATAAAATAAAATAAAACTATGTAGAAAACTATGTGGCTGAGTGGATGTTGTGTCAGACTCTGTTCTAGGATCAGGAAGATATCTGTGCCTGCTCTCATAGAGAGAACACACTGCTGGGGCTCAGTGAAAGACTTTGGTCCAATTCTGGTGCTTTTCTTTCTGTATTCAAGTCAAGAGCCACATCAACACGTTAAAACTCAGAATTGTACACCAAAAAGTGTGATGCTCACTTCATGTATGTTATACATACAAACATACAAGATTATATGTGTAATTTATCATGTGAATATATAAAAAATATTTAAAAGGTTCGATTACATTTTAAAGAGGCAACAGAAAACAAAGCTGGAGAGCTAAAACTCTCCTCCCATCTTCCAAAAGGGAAATAAGAAAGGGTGGATGTACCATTGAACCAGTGGATAATGGTGTAGAAGAAGAATTGCCAGACCCCAGCTATCAGGATGCTCAGGTCTGCATTCCACTTGCAGAGGAAAGCAAAGTGAACCGCTTTTAGAAGGCAGAGAGAGCAAGAAAAGAGGTTCTCTGGGATATGTAAGGAGCCATTGCTAGATCATCTGCCAAGTACAGTCAGGAGGATAGGCTCTAGAGTGAGGCATCCTGAGCCTACATCCCAGAGCCGTTTCATTTCTCACTGTCTGACTGTGACCTTGAGCCTGGACTTAACCTCTCTGGATCTGGTCTCATCTCTGAAAGAGAGGTGGTGATAATCCTGACCTTACGCAGTTCATAAAGGAAGGATTCAATAATGCATGTAAAATGTTTAGAAGTGCTTTCTGAAGCCTAACTCTGTCCATTATCCCAAGTATCCTATATTTTAACCTTTACAGGGTTGTACAGTAAGAATCAAAGCACAGAGCAGAATGCAAGCTTTATATGAATTATAATCTATCCACCATCAAAAAAATGTTTGTGCTAGCTTTACTTCTTGTGGTAATTTTTATTATCAACATGACTGGATTAGGAATCACCTAGGAGACAGACCTCTGGGTATGTCTATAAGGATGCTTCTAGAAGTTTAACTGAAGAGGGAAGACATGCCCTGAATATGGGCCGCTACATCCATTAAGCTGAGTTCCCTGAGAAAGCCAGCTGAAGGCCAGTATTCAGCTCTTTCTGCTTACTGAGTGCAGCTATAATGTGATCAGACTGTCACTCCTGCCACCACACTTTTCCTGCCGTGCCAGACTACATCCTAGAACTGTGAACCAAAATAAATTCTTCCTTCCTTGATAGCTTTTGTCAGTTCTAATGTTACAGCAACAAGAAAGGCAATTTGCTTCCCTGTCCAGCAACTCCAGCACAAGGTGTGTTGCCTGCAGACATCTCCCTCCACAGGATCCTAATTAATTGTGATCGCATTTTAATGAGAACAATTAGAATTTTTATCTCACTCTAGACTCATTTTTTCATGTCTATTCACACATACACACACACACACACACACACACACACACACACACACACACAATCATTATGAAGGAAAGGATTCATAAAACGTGTGCTGAGTGTTCCAAAGTTGAGTTCATTGAAGGTCAGCAAATCTTCAAAATCACTTGGAGAACTTTTAAAAAGTAGTATTCTAAATTCTGATGTAACACCAGGAGCCAGGAAAAGGGAAAGGATACATGGAGGTAAAGGAAAAGAAAGAACCTTGAAAGGGGGACAGTAGGGATCAGATGTTACCAGGCCGTGGGAGGGTGGAGTGGGAATATTTGATGGGGAGGAGAGGAGGGAGGGACATGCAAGGGGCCATGGTTTTGGGGGATGGAGGGTAGTCAGGAGAGCAAGGATTGGGGGGAATTGGGTGGTATTGAGGGTAGGGTAGGGATAATGGGGGCATTGTGATTAGGAGGGAGAGGGGAGGGAGGCCAGATGGGAGAAAAAAAGAGTAGAGATGAATGAATCTTGGGGGGACCTAGGAAACCTAGAAGGAAAAGTGATGCCCTCGAAACCCCATGAGAAATACACATAGTGTCTGAACATTAGTGCATAGATATACCTGGGAGCTGCTTGTAGGGGAACACAGTGCCAGACAGAAGAGGCCTCCCTTTGAGTGGTTGGTGAAGGTGGTCCAGGAGGCTCCAAAAATAACAAAGGATATTATCAAACCTCTTGGTTATCTCCCAGAACTAGTAGATAAAACCCTACTGTTGAGGACAGGACATACTTAGGGTTCAGGACTTGAAACAATGGAGCAGGAACTAACCTGGAAGCCTCCTAATTGAAGTTTGGCTATCATAATGGTAGATGAAGATATGCAAACTACCAAGGGAGAAAAACAATCAATGGTCCAATCCAGTCCTAAAGCCTAATAACCATAATGACCAGCACGGCAAACTACCTCTATTGGTGCAGTAGTGGCACTGTCATCTGGGGGGCCAATCAACAGCTATCTAACTGGACTTAAAGCCCTCTCAACGGGAGGGAGCTCGTGGGTGGCACTGTAGGCTCAGCCAAACACAGAGGCCAGAGAGGACATAGATCTCAGAGAAAGCCCTATCTTTTTCATATCTCAAGACAAAGGAAACTTCTTACTATATGCTACATAGTCTTGAACTGATAGGGATCTGTCTGCCTCTGCCTCATGAGTGCTGGATTAAAGGTACCTGTCACCACATTCAGAATTTTGTTTTTGTGATAGATTCGTACGCTGTAGCCCAGATTGGCCTGGAACTCACTATGCAGTCCAGGGAGCTTATGGTGATCCTCCTTTCTCAACATCCCAAGGGCTAGGTTGCTGGTGTGAGCTTAGCCTCTCTAAAAAGCCTCAGGCAAGCAGTTGGTCTCCTTTTCTGCAGTCTCTCCGAAGTTCCTGCAAACCTGGCACATCTTCCAAAGCCTTTGCCAATGTTAGATTTTTAGCCCTGTTCTCAAGTGATGACCCCGAATGCCTGACTTTAGCTGAGGCCTCCTTTTTAAATATTTTATTATTTTTATTTTGTGTGTATTAGTGTATTGCCTTCATATATGTAAGTGCACCTGTATCATGAAATGCCTGCAGAGGTCAGAAGAGGGCACTGGACCCTCTGGAACTGGATTTAAGGATGGTTGTTAGCCGCCTTGTGGGTGCTGGGAACTGAACCCAGGTTCTTTGCAAGAACAGCCAGTGCTCTTAACCACTGAGTCATCTTTCCAGCCCCAGCTGGCGCCCTTTTTAAAGTTATTTTGCCAATATTTTTTTCAGTTGTAAAAGTTGTTTACGTGACAACAAAGCCTATCCAGTCTGAGACTGGGGCATAGGTTAAGTGGATATCCCAGGTTGACTTTCAATTAATTCAGCCTTTTATTTAATTAACTTATTGATTAAGCGTCTTGTTCTTTGGAGCTGGGGCAGCATCTCTTTTAGCAGGTAGTTTGGTCTCTTAGAGCACAATACTCCAGAGGTGTCCCCATGCTGCAGCTCCAGCTGTGGTCAGCCCTGTTAATATGGGGATTCACCCCCAGCATAGCAACCTCTGTGTGTGAACAGTTAGGATATGTACAGCTCTGTCTTAGGGAATTCACACAGGGAAAACTTAAAGGCACTCTGATCGTGGGCAGCTTACTTAGCATAGAGGCTATGGAGGTGGGAGTTTGCTGGAGAGCCCAGATGATTCAAGGCTGAAGGATGGGCCTGGCTGTGGGAGCAGTAGGAGATGACGGCAGGACGTTGACCAGGAGCTAGACCTTCAAGGCCTCAGTTAAGAAAGTGACTGCTTTCTAAACAGGAATGTGATATGGTCAGATTTGCCTTTTCTATGATGACTTTGAATTGCTGCAGAGTTTCTAGAACATCAGCCTGTGGGGCCAGGGCTATAGCTCAGCTGGTAGGTTCTGGCTAGCATGCACAAAGCCCTGGGTTCAAACAAACATCTAATCTGGGTATGGTGGTTCACTACTGTGATCCTAGCACCCGGAAGGTAGAGACAGGAAGATCAGAAGTTTAAGATTATTCTCAGCTACATAGTGAGTTTGAGGCTTGCCTGAAACCCTGAGTTAAAAAAACCAAAAGAACTGTAGTGTGCATGGGAATCACCCAGGGAATCCTAGGGAAGGGTTTGATTGAGCAGGTCTGTTTGGGGCTTGAAATACTTCACTTCTAGCACCTGCCCACCGGATACCAGTGCTGATTGGCTTCATGCAATGCTTTGATCACCAAGCACAGTAAAGAGAGATGCTTCAAGTTCAGATATCAGGAGTATCTAGAAGGCCGCTAAACCCAGATGGTCAGGCCTTACCCCTCCAGTTTCCTATTCAAACACTCTTGCTGGGGCCCAGTGGAGTTTGCAGGTGTGCTGCTACTGCTGGCCTGAGACCACAGCCACAGAAGTTTGAGGAGAGTAGAGACCAGACACCTACAGGGAGGAGTCAGGTGGCTCGAGAAGAACCCTGGAGTGACAGATTGTGGGCCTGACCTTTGGCAGCATAGTTCAGAACTGAAAAGAAAGGGCAGATTTCAGCACTGGGCATGTTAACTGAACTTTCCAGGAGGGGGCGAAAAGCCATGCCTGGGTTTAACATTCTATGTGGTTGATTGACTGATTAAAACTTTAGTGATTGTAGGGACTGGAGAGATGGCTCAGCGGTTAAGAACATTGGTTGTTCTTGCAGCAGACCCAGGTTCAAAACCCAGCATCCACATGGCACCTAATAACTGTCCATAACTCCAGTTCCAGGGGATCCGATGGCCTCTTCTGTCCTCTGAGGGCATTGCATGACACAGGTACACTTACACACATACAGGCAATACACTCATACACATAAGATAAAAATAATAAATTAAAAAAAAATTTAATGATTGTAGAGAGTTGGAATGGTTCAAGTCTAGAGCCTAATTACTTGGACTGTCATAGTCCCAAATTGCCATTTATTGCCCACCTCTGTGTTGTCTAACATACTTGTACTATTAAGTGAAACTTTTGGAACTGTACAAACAGGCCCCTAGCTTCCACCAACACAAAAACTAAAAATGTATCAGATAATATCTGAGAACTGTAACAGTGATTTCCCTACTTTACTGTAACCTGCCTTCCTGTTTCCACTAATGCATTTAAAAAGTACCTTCATTTATGATTTCTCTGTTCTATACTGTAAAAACCTCATGAAACTGTTATCACACCAGACCAGACTATTTGTGACAACCTGAATCTGGGTTTCCTACCCATATTGCTTGTATTTGGCTTTAGGGTAGACTATCAGTTACTCTTTTTGAGGTGAGAGCTATGTTCTTTTGCAACAACAGAGATATCAGTAGGACTCTGTGACCACAGGAGAGGGAGAGGAAAGGCTGAAGAGGACCCCAGGAGGTTGGTCTGAGTGATATAGGATATGGGGTGTCTCCCCTATGGAGATAGTGGGTATAGCAGGAGCCAGGTATGAGGGAGGACATGGTGCCGGAGGCCTGCTCAGACCTGTAGTTCCTGACTACCACGCAGTGTTCTTGTCCCTCTTACAAGTATGAGGACTTTATTCTTGGACTTGTTAGGAGAAAAGTAAGTGTGTTCATGACTCCCTAAAGGCATGGGTCAACTAAAATGAGGATGCTTATAGAGACATTTCTCTGTTAAGTGAGGCGTTTGCAATTTGCAGAGGACAGATTCATTGTAGACACTATGGGGTGCCCAGGTGGGTTGACCTGCAGAGTGAAAGGTACCACAAGGGACATGTTTTCACATGGCACCCAAGGAGCTAACACATGCATGCCATGTGAATGCAGGCAACTTCATATATGTCCAGAAGCCTCAGTCTCCCTAATGGGAAGATCAGCCTGTCCTCTTGGGATTTCAGGAATGTATGCAATGCATGCTAAACCCACAGGAAGAAAGATGCCTCTCTTGCAGAGCTTAAGCTTTTGTGTTTTCTTCCCAGCTATACAAAATGCATGCATGCATACCACTGCATTCTGAGATTCAAATCTCCCCCTTGAAGATCTGCCATCTTCTCCCTCTCTCCCCCATGCTCATCCTGGAAGTTGGTCTGGTCAAGTTTAAAGAATGCGTGCGTCCCAATGTTCGGGAGGTTGAGGTAGGAGGATCTTGAATTCCAGGCTAATCTGGGCTATATAGTGAGAATTTATCTCAAAAAACAAAACAAATCCCCCCAAAATCAGGGGGCTGAGGATAGCTCAGTTGATAGAGTTCTTGTCTGGTATGTACAAAGGCCTCTGTTCAATCCCAGTACTGCATAACCCAGATGTGGTGGTGCAGTCCAGCACCTGAGAGATGGAGGCAGGAGGATCAGAAGTTCAGGGTCATCCCTAGTTCCATAGTGAATCAGAGGCCAGTCTAAGCTACTGCAGACCTGCCTTAAAAACAAAACAAAACCACCCCCCAAACCAAAGCCATCAAATCCCCAATCAAAACAAAACAATGCTTGAAATATTTTACTAAGGAAGGAAGCCACACAGCTCACCCAGGCCTCTGTTGACCGTTTCATCAGGCAGTGTGGTTAGCATGTCACAGCCGACACTTCTGGGCATGTGTTGAAGGATGTTCTTGCCTCTCTGGTCCTTCAGTTTTTGCATATTAATCCTTGCTTCCTGGTGAAGACTTTTCCTCAACTCCATTTGGGCCTGAAAATGATCAGCTGTAAATAGTGTTTTCCCAGAAGTTGTCTTCAGCAGAGCAGACCAGCACCTCAGTCACACTGCAAGTGAGGCCTGCTCAGACCTGTAGTCCCTGACTACCACGCAGTGCTCTTGTCCCTCTTACAAGTATGAGGACTTTATTCTTGGGCTTGTTAGGAGAAAGGTAAGTGTGTTCATGACTCCCTAAAGGCATGGCTCAACTAAAAT
The DNA here is from genome assembly GCF_000622305.1 of Nannospalax galili. Lineage (NCBI taxonomy): Eukaryota > Metazoa > Chordata > Mammalia > Rodentia > Spalacidae > Nannospalax > Nannospalax galili. Next base: position 4,231,616 of record NW_008343385.1, on the reverse strand, counting down.
GAGGATGCTTATAGAGGCATTTCTCTGTAAGCGAGGCATTTGCAAGTTGCAGAGGACAGAAACTAGTCTGTTCCTCGGGATGTGGGGGTTAGGTTGTGACAGCTGCATAGTATTACTGGTAAAAGGATTTGTTACCCGAAGTCCTCTATGGTTCCAGTCTGTCCTCCCACATTTGTATGTTGGAAACTTAATTCCCCAATTCTTATACTAATTTGTTTGTGGGCTGTTGAAAGAGGTTCAGGTGGTGAGGACTCCACCCTCAGGATAGAGTAAAGCTATCATCACCGGAGTTCTCCCTGAAACAGGCTGGTTGGCTCTCTTACTTTCAACCACACTGTCACCTGTGATCTCCCCTGCAATGTTATGACACAGCAACAAGTCTCACTAGACAACAGCACCTCGATTTTAGATTTTCCAGTCTCCAGGGCTATGAGCAATATATATTTTTCTTTTTCTTCCCTCCCTTCCTTCCTTCCTTCCTTCCTTCCTTCCTTCCTTCCTTCCTTCCTTCCTTCCTTCCTTTTTTCCTATCCCTTTTTTTTGGTCTTTTTGAAACAGGGTCTCTCCGTAACCTCAGCTGACCTGGAACTCACTATGTAGACCAGGCTAGCCTCAATCTCAGAGCTCTGCCTGCCTCTACCTCTTGAGTGCTGGGATTAAAGGTGTGTACCACCATGCCCAGCTCTTTATTTTTTTAAAATATTTTATTACTTTTATTTTAAGTGTATGAGTATATTGCCTGCACGTATGTAAGTGTATCTGTGTTGTACAATGCCATGTGGATACTGGGAACTGAACCCAGGTCCAACCACTGAGCCAACTCTCCAGCACCTTTCATTTTCTTCCTTTAGAACAGGATTTCATTCTGTAACTTGGGCTGTCCTATAACTCACTATGTAGCCCAGGCTGGCTTAGAACTTGAGGCAGTCCTCCTGTACACTCTCCTAAGTGCAGTGATAAGGTATTCTTGTTAATATTTTATGGCATGGATTATAAGGAGAGGCCTGGGTACCAGAATAAAGACTGACTTCCCTTCCTCTCTTACTAAATCAAGAAATAAATATTATCTACCCCATTCTGTGGCTAGAGCCAGAATGTCAGAGGAGCAACATGTTTTTAAAAAGGGCAGATGACGGGCTAACGAGTAGTTCAGTGGGTAAGGGAGCTTGCTGCCAAGCCTGGTGATCTGAGTTCAATTTCCAGAACCCGCATGGTGGAAGGTAAGAACTTCTACAAGTTGTCTTCTGACTTCTAGACATGTGTTGTGGTACATAAGGATCTCTCTCACCTCTACCCCCACACAATAAATAAATAAGTAAATAAATAAATGTAAAACAAAAATTTAAAGAGACACTTGAGGCCTATCTTTATCTTGGAAAGACTGAAAACAGAAAAGACTCCACAGGGCTGGTGGCAGATCTTTCTGATTCTCCCAGCTCAGTGGTTGACTCTCTTGTTCTGGTGCTAGTCCAGATTGGACAGGCCAGGGCAGTGATGATGAGATGCAAAGTTGGTAAGGAAACTCTTTTCATATTTACCTCTTGTCTTTTACGGTTTATTTCCAGCATTTGCATCTTATGCAAATATTGTCTTTTCCCAGGAGTATACATTGGAATCTGCATTTTCTTCTCCAATTCCTGCTGAGAGATGATAGATTCATTAGTATGGAGGTAACTGTTACCGTCTTATGCAATTCACAGCCTAAAATCCTTCTTGGAAGGAGATTTCAATCCATCATAATCCACAGATCCTCCTGCGAGGATCAAGGTGGGCTACTGTGTGTCCCTGACAAGTCCTTTGAATCACTGTCAGTGAACGAAGTGGCATTCTGCCGTGCATCTAATGTCATTTGAAAGGTGTAGAGTTCTGCAAACCTGGAATGCAAAGGTTTTGACAATTTCATTTTGATAATCTTGTTTTAACAATGTATTACTTCCCCCAGCAACAGATATTTCAGAAATGTGGTCTGGTTTGCTGAGACCTTCCTTTCTCTCCCTCACCTCTTCTGCCACTGGCTGGTTGGCCTGAGAAACGAGAGGCAAGCCCCCGAGTGGTTCAGTGGAGCCTGTTTCTCTACAGTATATGTTCATATGTGATTGTGGGTCTTGGGACGCACCGCAATCGGGGAAGGACTGGAAGTGACTGTGACTCTGGTCGCCTTCCCTGGGTCTGTCATGAACCTCAGTGGCGCGGGGAGGGTGGTTCTTGAGGGCAAGCAGGGGTACATGTATCTCCATTTCTCACCTCCATTGCCTGGAAGTGAAAGCGGTGAGTTGATCTTTTGTGCTGCCCTGTGGACAATGCTCATGTCCGCTGATGTAGAAGCTTAGGGAGAGCCTGTCCCCATTGTCAGCAGGATATGAATGACCTAGACTATTGGGGTGTCTCTTCCTAAGCTGGGCAGCCGGCCACATAGCACTGTCTGAAAGGCTCCAGAGTGAAGCAGGAAAGGGTTTGCAAATAAGTGACCCTACCTAACCACTTTCACAAATTCATTACAAGAGTCTAGCAGGACAGAAGAGCTCTCTTAGGATTACATTTTGATGAGGTTGTAACACAGAAGTCAGGGACAATGTGTAGATAAGATCCTTCTGCAAACCGAGAAGGGAGAGCGTTTTAAACTCAGGGAGAGTGAGGGGAAGGAAGGGCTGTACTGGAATTTTTCCGCAAATTTGAGAACTTCTAGAATCATTGGTTTCTATGTTAAATTCATCCCCCCCCCCCACCTCCCATCTACATGGCCTTGTTTTCTCCACAAAACAGACACAGCCCAGAGCTCACCTGAGAGTCGAGAGCAGTTGTCAGTTAGAGACAGGCACCGGCCAGCACAGAGCTTTAAACCTTCTACCTGCCAAGGACCGACCTCTCTGATTTGTCTTTGAGCTCTTGTGTGAGGGGAGAACATGAAAAACACGGAGCCGGAATCCCACGCTCTTCCCCGAGCTCACCACCCCCGCCAGCCGCTGCTGCAGCTCACCTTCGCTTTGTGCGTTGTTCTGGCTTCTTGCTGGCTCAGTAGTCTCTCAGAGGTAATTACTTGTGGCAGGTCAATGGGTTCAAGCTTCTGGAAGTCCAACATTTAGAGCATTCAGCATTCGTCATGCCATGAGCCGATAAAACACAAAAGCAGAGACTTTAAACTATCTGAGCACTACAGAAGCAGCGCGCGGTCCTGGGCGCACCGGGAAGGTGAGTCCCGCAGCATCACAGCGCAAAAGGCTTTTTGACATATCTGGGTTCTTCACTGTCTTGTCACACTGGTGCCAGTGAGTTCAGTGAGTTGTTAGACTCTTAGGGAGTTAAGAGACCTTTTCTCTCTGCCCTGAGGGACCATGTTCAAAGTTATCAAAGCGCTGGGGTCTTAGACCATTAGAGATGAAAGAGGCACCAGAGAACTACCTTATTTTACCTATCTGTTAGCCACCCAGCTGAGCTGTCCCAGTGCTTAGGGAAGTGACCTCTTTCGAAGGTCTCCAGAGAAGCTCCCTCAGACTCCTCAGTGGTCATCACTGGTGAGGAAACACACTTGAAACTGAAAAGTGCCTACAAATGGTCCAGACGTTGGAGCTTAGAAGGTTCACTAAAACAGGGTAGGAGTTTGTGTTCATGGCCAAGCTTGCCCGCTATTTCCTTCATTGTTCTATGAGTGTGTGTGTGTGTGTGTGTGTGTGTGTGTGTGTATGGCATACATATATGTGCAGGTGTACTAGATTGTGCGTGTACACGTAGAGACTAGAGGTTGATTTTTGGATGTCTTCTTCTGAAGATCTCTATCTTACTATTTTTATTATCTATCTATCTATCTATCTATCTATTATCTATTCTATCTATCTATCATCTATCTATCATCAATTTATTTTGAACTGCTTGGAACTTGATATATAGCCCAGGCCTCAATCTCGCAGATCTCTGCCAGCCTCTGCTTCTAGAATGTCCCCCCCCCCCCAAGAGTTACAGATGTGCATCATCACACCTGTGTGTCACCACACCAGGCTTTTTAGCTTCTTACATGGGTGTTGGGGATCCAAACCCTGGTCCTCATACTTGCATAGCAAGCACTTTACCTACTAAGTATCTCCCTAGCTGCTTGTCCAGTCTTTCCTACCTCAGAAGACTCTTTGCTCCACTACCTGAGCACTGAGAACCTAGCCGACGTGGGACTAGCAAGCTGGTCTCCTCGAACTGATGTGAGAGGAGTGGCCTATAGGGTTTATTGATTTACCCAGTAAGCGTTTACTAAATCACTGTTCCATGTTGGGTGTGGTGGTTTGAATGAAAATGTTTCCCATGGGCTCCTAGCATTTGGACACTTAGTCATCAGTTTGTGGCACAGTTTGGGGAGGGTCATGGAACCTTTAGGAGGTATGGCCATGCTGGAGGAAGCCCACCACTGGGGGCAGGCTTTGAGAATATTAAAGCCTTGCAAGATTTTCTAGCCTCTCTCTCTCTGCTCCCTGTGCCTGTGTCAAGATGTGGGTGGCTCCTCTTTCTGCTCTGGCCACCTCCTGCCACCAACGCTTCTCTGCCATGATGGACTGTAATCACTCTGGAACTGTAAGTTCAAATAAATTCTTCCTTCTATAAGTTCCCTTGGCCATGCTGTTTTGTCATAGCAACAACAAAGTAACTAATACAACTAGGCATGGGGATGCATGCAATGATCAGCAAAAATGGACACCATTCCTGACAGAGCCTATAACCTACAGGCAACATGGAGACTCTTGCTGGTATGATTTTTGATCTATAATTACCCACTGCAATTAATACATTGAAGAAAAAATGTGCAGGGCAGGATTATGACATTATAAAACTCAGAGACGCACCATTGGAAATTAATGGGGATGGTGCTTGTTGGATTGTGTATTTAACCACCTTTCATATTTGACGTCCTTATCCCACATCCCTCAGAATGTGATCTTGTGTGGAAAGACGTTAATTGCAACTGCAATTAGTGAAGATGAGGTCATAGTAAACTAGGGTGGGCCCTTCATATAATATGACAGTTTTCTTATGAAAAGGGAGAAATTTGGATATAGCTATAGGGAGGACACCATGTGACAATGAAAGCAGAGATGGGGTGATGCTCCTATAAGCCAAGGAATGCTGGAGACTGCCCCAAAGCTGCCAGAAACCAGGGAAGAGGCAGGAACACATTCTCCCTCATAGTTTTTTGAAGAAGGCCACCTGGGTTCAGAGGGAGGCAAGAACTGCTCACTGGGAGGCTAATCGGGGCTAGCTGGGCAGGGTTCAGAGGCCACTCTAAAATGTCAGCTGGGCTTCTTAAGAGCAGTGGGAAGCCACTGATGTGCATGAAGCAAAACAGTCATTACTTGATTATCTTTGCTTTTTAAAAATAATCCCTCTAATTGCAATGAAGAAACTGGGTTAGAAAGGAGAAATTATGGGTGTGAGAAAAGCAGTCAGAGGACGAAGATGATGGACGGGGGTTAATGGAGGAAAACTGATAGCTCCACAAATATTTAAGCTTGACCAAAGATTTGCCGTGGTTGGTAGCGGGAAAGTCGAAGTCTCCAAATGGCACCCTCGATGCAATGAATATTTGAATGGTGTTACCTAGTGAGGTAAGACTCTTAGAGGGTGATGTGGTTTCGGTTTCAGAGGGATGATACAAATTTGGTTAGGGACAGTTGACTTGGAGACACCTTTGCGGGGCTTAGAGAAAAAGTCTGTGTTGGAAATGAACTTTTTTGGCATCGTCCCCGAGTAGAGTATGAGGGGGAAGAGCAGAGACAACGATGGCAGACTTCAGGAGCTCCAGTACTGAGAGGTTGCATAATGGAGATGCGTTGGCCAAGGAAACAGAGAAATGATGATTCTGGAAGGAGGGAACCCAGGAGGGCATTGGGTGCAGTCAGCCATGAGAGTACAGCTCCCCTTTAGGCCAACGCCGAGGACAAATGGTAACTTCTTTTGGAATGTGCTTGTTGGATTGTGTGACCAGGATGCAAACTCAGAGGACCCATGGAAACTAGATGCCCAGTATCTAACACTTTCTTTTTTTTTTTTGTCTTTTTGAGACAGGGTCTCCCTGTAGCCCCAGCTGTCCTGGAACTCACTACGTAGACCACGCTGGCTTCAAACTCACAAAGATCCGCCTGCCTCTGCCTCCTAAGTATTAAAGGTGTGTGCCACCACACCCAGCCCAACACTTTCAATAGCAAGTGTGATCAGGACCTCCCACTATTTTCTATACAGACGTTTCCTGATCCCTGGTACCAGACATGACCTATTCTGGGGAGAGCTCAAAGTTGAATGAGAAGGAAGAAAGGGAGCAAAGGATTTGGAGACAGAGAAAGTTAGTATCTTTACATCCTCTTTATGTGAGAGATGTGCCTGGCAGTCTGTGTTCATGGCAGGAACTAGCTTTCTGTCCCATTCCCACCAGAGAAGCTTCCTCAGACTCCTCAGTAGTAATCACTGGCAACTGGGAGGCACAATTTATATGAGGAATGGTCCTGTAATCTAATCTAGCAAAGGAGTCATGAGAAATGATCAAACAGTAAGAGAAACTTGTTTGTTCCCCTGGCTCTAAACTTTTCAGAGCATGAAGATGCTGGTTTAGGAGACAGCAGTTGACTGTGTTGGAATTCTGGAAGGACGAACCAAAGAAGAGAGACCCAGGGGGAGGGAACCCTCCAGACATCTGTGGAAGGAAGAATCTATAATGGCTGAGGGTGGGGATTAGATGAAAGAACAAGGAAGTGTTTGTATCTCCTGTGTGTGGATGAGTCTTCAATATTCCTGTGTTCGTGGTTAGGTTTGGATGACTTTGCAACCACTGCTCTGCTCCATACTATGTGTAGGTACAAACATACCATCACATGTAATTCTCAGGTGACCCTGTGTGTACTTATGAGGATCCCCATTCTAGAAAGGTTCATGACTTGTCTAAATTTTCACAACTACAAAGTGGCATCACTAGGATTCAAGCTTAGGGGTGTCCAGTCTCAAACCCATGCTCGTCCCTTCGTTGATTGCTCCTCCAAATTCTTTATCATCAGTATGCCCTGGAATTGCAAAACAAAACCTCTAGGTAATTCACCAGAGACAGAGATCCCCCAGGTTTAGGGTGTGTCCTGGGAGGAGACATTTATCAGTACTCTCCCAGGGACTCTGATAATTTCTTTGCATGGAATCTCAAGTGACCCCACGTTGCCTCAAGTGAATAAAGGAGCTACATCAAAATAGACTGTAGAGGATTTGTATGTATGAAAATGTGCATTACAAAAACAATACAAAGATGCCAAGATGTTCGAATCATTTAAAACAATTATCCATAAACTCTTAGGACCAAGTTTATGCTTTGATAATATGAGTTTGATAACCACATACCTCTTTCTTCTATTTTCATTTTTTCTACTTAAATTCACCTTTCTGATAAAAGCTAAATGGTAGGGATTGTCAAGCAATCTGTGGGCTACTTTCTGGTCTTAAAAGGAGTGCGCTGTCTCGACAAAGCCACTAGATGGCAGCAACTGATATGGCAACTAAAGACTCGTGGCATTTGGCCTGAGAAGCAGAGCAGGAAAAACGGTTGAGAAAATGGACTTCATCTAAACAAGCCAGCCAGTTGAGGTTGCCTCAGGATTCTGGTTCACACGCTTGTCCCTCTCCATGCCACGTAACTAAGATGCTTGATTCTTCTTGTCCGTGGAGGGAGAACCCTGGAAGGAGTCACTAGAAAAGTGGTGGCGTGACTCCTTCTAACGTAAGGAAACGTCTTGTTTGTCTGATGATTTCTGGAGTATTTTGCTTTTCAAACAAAGCAAATGATTGGTATAATCATTTGTAATGTTTTCCAGAGGAATCAGGAATCAAGTATAGATCAACCATGGACTACAAGTCTCTGAACTTGGTGATGAACACTAACTGGAGAGTGTTATTTCTGTCTCTTAGCAAGGAAGGAAAGATGGGTCAGAGCAACCCAAAGAAAATGTAAAATCTGTCTGGCACCAAGACTTGAGAATTGGTCTTTTCAAGTTCTGGGAATTAGAGAAAGTTACTTATTACAGCTTTATATTGATAAATCATTAAGGCAGCATAAGGCCAAAGAAGAATTTCTGATCAAATCATTGTAATGAAGTTGTGTTTCAATAACACTCTTTGCTCCAAACAGCTAGCAATGAAAAACAAAACAGAAAATCAACATGATGTGATTTGGCTTTAGTACAAGATAAATATTCCCCTAGATCAGAAAACAGAATAGAAATGCAAATATTTGTGGGGAGCTGATCCATAAGGCACTTAGGGCCCATGATGGCTGTGAGTTATTTGTATTAGATAAAGGGGATCAAAAAATGCTCCATAGCAGAGCCAGGCTCCCAGCTTGAAATCAGGACTGAGTTCTCTAGCACTATATTAATTATGAAAGAACTGGAGGGCTGGGGGTATAACTGAGTGGTAAGTGTGTTCTTAGCATGTAACAGACCATGGGTTCAATTCTCAGCACTGAAAACAAGGTATCTGGAGCTGGAGAGATGGCTTAGTAGGTAAAATGCTTGCCATACAGTGTGAGGACTGATGTTCAGATCACCAGAGCCCATGTAAAAGTAGGGCAGGTGTAGTGGCCTCCTACCTGTAGTCCTAGTACTTGGGAGGTGGAAACAGGGGATCCCTGGGGGCAAACTGGCTATCTATACTAGCTGAACTGATGAGCTCTAAATTCAGGGAGAGACCCCTCCTCAGTAAAGAGAGAGTAATTAAGGAAGGCATCTAACATAATCCTCTAGCCTACACACACACACACACACACACACAAGTTGCTTCAAAATGTAACTGGAAAATTTGTTTCACAAACATTAGCAAAAGGTTGAGTATGAAGAAGATAAGACTTTGTAACAATAAATTCAAAAGATTTGATAAATGGATAATTTCTGAGAAACCCTAAGAACAAGATACCTAAATCAACTCAGAACTACAAGGAAATGAAGCTAGTAGGAAAATTTCTCTTTCCTTAAAAGTCCAAGAGTCTATTTTATCAAACAGAATAGTTAAGCCCTCTGTTACAATGTTTTAGAAAAGAGGGATGAGTAATCAATTCATTTCATAAGACTAATTCGATCTTGATGGGAAAGCTGCTATAAAACTATATTGGAAAATTATAGACCCACTCACTTATTAAATCAGATACACAAAGCCTTAGAAAATCCACCTCAGCCATGTACTTAGATATGTGTCCCATGACCAAGTAGGATCTGTGCCAGAAATGCAAACATGGTTCGGCATCATAAAATCTACATTGTATCACCTAGGGAAAAGGAAATCCGTGTGATTTTTTTTTGTATATGTGTGTGTGTGTGTGTGTGTGTGTGTGTGTGTGTGTGTATACACCATATGATTGTTCTAATGGAGACAAATCAGTAAAATACAACGCTCAACACCAAGAAGCCTTAGCACCAAAGAGTAAATATCTGCAATTGAATGGTAGTGCCAGTGTCTTCCCCCCATTTCTCCAGATCCGCTCACCCACTTTCCACCCTGTTCTCTGCCTGTCGTGATGCAGCAGTTTCCCTGCCTCTGGTGGCCCACTGGGTGCAGCCACAGAGAGAGGGAAAGGAAACAAGATCAGGTATCTACTCCTCGCAAGGTGGTATGGGGGTGACTGTGTCCCTCAATGGAAGGCCACTCCTACTCTCAAAGCTGCTTCCTCTACCCAACTTTCTCCTTCCAGGCTCTAGAAATCTCTCAGTTTCCTTCGGCTTAGAGGTAGTTACCCCTCAGCTGCAATATCTTTGGCAGTTTCCTTAACCAAAGTACTGTGCGTGGGTAATTACAAAGTAAAATTCCCTGAATTGTTAATATGCTGCCTATATTCTTTGGGGATTTTGGTCAAAATCCTATTGCATATATTATACAGGGTGAATATCCTTTACTTGAATATTTGGGACCAGTAGTGTTTCATTTGTGGGGTTTTAGTTTTGATTTTGGAATATTTGCATATACATATAATGAGGTGTCTTGGGGATGGGACCCAAGTCTAAACACAAAATTTATTTGTTTCATATATTTACTATGCACATAGCCTGAAGGTTATTTTATACAATATTTTCAGTGAAACAACTTTTGGCTGCAAACCATCATATATGGTCAGGTGTGGAATTTTTCTCTTGGCATTATGTCAGTGCTCAGGTAAAATTGGGTTTGGGAGCACTTCAGACTTCTCATTTTTTGAAACATATCAAGTATTTGATATGTTTGATGGAAACTGGTGTGCAGTGAGGGAAATGGCAAGATAGAGCACAGCTGAGGGAGTCAGGACAGCTGGGATGGGGGTTGCAATGTTCAATAAGCCGTGCAGGGTGGGCCTCATAGGGACACCTGTGGACAGACCGTTGGAAATCAGGGAGTTATCCAAGCAGATCACCTGGGTCCACATTGTGTGTGTGTGTGACCCACACTGGGTGTGAAGAAAAAATTTTTTCTGTGTGTGTGTGTGTGTGTGTGTGTGTGTGTGTGTGTGTGTGTGTGTGTGTGTTCCCATTTAGTCTGGATGGTTGGATGAGAAGGTGATCAGGCCAGAGGGGCACTGCTGATCAACTCTTCTCCACGGTGCAAGTACATTTGATTCAGAGCTTGCTGGCAGAAGGGTTCAACTCCTGACCTTCAGGATGAGGACCTTTAGTTCGTGACCTGTTCTCTATTGGAGGAGTAAATGTTCAGGAAGTGGAGGGCACCAAATACGCAACTCAAATTATTTAAGATGCAATTAGGTTTGGTTTAATAATTAAAAATGCTTTTAGAATTTTCTTTGGCAGAGATCAGGCTATTAATTAGCATGTCATGGGAACCCAGCATTTATTATTCTCTCAAAAACCCATTTGTGGTAGAAAATGTGCTGAGCCTCATTTGTGAAGATAATTACAGATGATATCTTTCGGAGCGTCTGCCAAGTTCCTGGTGATTTCCTTTTCCTCTGGGAGCTGCCTCCAGAACCTGCAGGGTGACTCCTCTGCCCACATTTCTGTAGCACCAGCATGTGTTTTGCGCATTGCTCATTGGCTCAGAGTTGGAATCATGAACAACGCTGAGCCAATAAGATCTTTCCCCCAGGAATTTGGAATCTTAGCCATGATCAGGCTAGTCTGCCCATGTGACCGGACATAAAAGATACAAACTCATCAAGTGGCCCTGAGGAGCAGAGAAAGCTGATCTTTGGAGAGATGAAAACAGATGTATGGAGAACTTAGGTGAGATGTGTGGAGTTCCTTTCTGAGCTTTGCTAAGTCCAGGTGGTTCTCAGTTTTTGGGTTCAACGAAATGCTCCCATTGTCTTTATAGTTAAGCACATTGATCATTTTGTATACTGTGAGTGTTTCCCTTCAGCAGAGAGAGTTTTCTTTCATTCATTCACTTGTACACTTTTGTGTGGTGTATACTGTTAGTAGCTGGAAGTATAAGATTAAACAAAACATAGTCTACACTCAAATGGTGTGCCTTGAGTCTTCATTTATTTGGTATTATGGACTCTGAAATATCAAAGCTCTCTTTTTGAACTTGGTTGATTATTGGAGGAGTCAAAGCTTAACCTTCAGTTATTTAGGGTTGCCAAATATTAAAGTTACTCTGTGGACTAGAGAGTCCTACACAAATATATTTCTGTGGAAACAGTAATTTTTTCTGTTTGAGTCTGTAAGGCTGTCATAGGGTCATATATTAAAGACTACTTTGAAAGAAAGTGTTTGGCTTAGGAATAAAGCAAGCTTTAGAATTGCTCAGTTTAGCCAGAGGTAGTCTCAAAATTTTTAAATTAGACATTAATTTATTATTTTTACCCTTTATTTTTCTTGAACTAAACAATATTTTGAGTTTCCTGATATATTTAGAAGAAATGCTCTTTTGGAGCTAAAGGTTATCATCACTTCAAATAATAAATTTGAGCTTCTAGAGAAGACAAGTAAACATGAACCAAGTGAACCAGAAATAATCCTCAACAAATGAGCTTCACTACCCCTGGAACTGGTCCAGACAACTGGGTGAATCCTGAAGCAGGTGGAGTTTGGCTGTCATTCCCTTTCTCAAGTGTCAGAGGTAGGTCCTGCTCACAGTGAGCCCCCACCTGCTATTAGCTTATGCTTATTTCCAAGGACTCACTCTGATCTCTTTCCCTTCCTAGGGTGAGACATATTAGAATGTATAGCTAGGTCTCCATGAAATTTCTATCAAGGCAAATGCATTAAAAACTCTTTGTTCCCTTGGGATCCAGTGTTATCAGTTTCAACAACCAGTAATTATAATATCTAGGGTGATTAAAGGCACAGGTGAAGGGGGGCATAGATGGCTTACACTGATGGCTGAGCATTGGAGGCCTGGCAGATAGTTATGCCCTGTGTGTCTTTGGGCACATTTCCCACTTTCTGAACCATATATAGAACACAGAACCATACATAGAGACAAAGATGAGACTTCCTTTTTTATGTGGAGCTAAAGGATTACCTGAGTGACATAGATCAAGTTGCTTGGTGTGGAGTGTTTGACTTGAATAGTAGTGGTAGTTGATGTTATAAGTGATTTCCCATAGTCACTCCATTAATTGGTGCTAGATTCAGGTCCTTTAAATCCCTATACATATGTTCTTCCTAACGTACTTCTTTTGGTCATAGGCCTTAAAAGTGACTCATTCATTGCTAAAGGAAATTCTAACAGATTGGTCTTTGCAGCATCAACATTTAACAGCATTTTCATTAACAACTTATTCAATATTCTTATAGATGGAAAGGGGTATTACCATTAAAGCCAAGAAATTCCTTATGAAGGATTTAAGATTCATCTTACTTGAATTCTTCGGGGTGGGTGCCTTTTGATGATACTTGTTTCTTCATGTTTCAGCGGGATGTCAAAATACAAGGCCCTGGATACTTGAAGGATTGGGTGGGGGTCGGGGGGGGACAACCATTAAAATCAATTTACTGTTAAAGTAGGCAGCAGTGCTGATTATTGGTTAGTAGACTTCATCCACACAGTTGTGAAAACATCTTTCACTTATACATGTGTCACCCACATGATAACTATGGACACACAAAGCAGGGTGCCCAGGTGAGTGCAGTAACATTTTAGTCTGCCTTCTGCCCTCCTCCTTTCCTCTCCAGGTTGATATTTAAAAGAGCATCTGCAGAATTAGGTATGTATTGCTATACATATTATTCAAACACAAAATTTAGCCTGGAGTAAAGAAACTTACTGACTCATCTTATGACTTTTAAATTCTGTCCTGGGGATCAGACCCAGGGCCTCACATGTACTAGGCAAGCTACCACAGAGCTACATCTCTAGCCCATTAGTTGAATGCCATGAAATCTCCTCCCCTCAAATACAAGAAATCAGACAAATATACATTAAGAAATGAAAATTAACGATATTTTCAGAGAAAATAGATAATTTACAGGACACAGTCCCCTAAGTTGCCACTACGATCCAACATATTCTTTCCTGATAAAACAAATCAGGGCTATAGAGATACTGTGCTGGGAATCAGATTAACACATGCATTATGAATTCTAGGTCTCGCTTGATTAACGGGGGGCTCTTGGGACTGTTGCAATGATCAAACTGCATGAAGTCCTTGGCCTCTTTGATCAATCTGGACACATTCTGATTTTTAGATTGTTGTATAGACTAGCCTATACTCACACTTTGCACTTTAAATTCAAAAAAAATTCTAAGTAATTATGTGTCTTCATCCTCAAAACATTTGAATGGCTACTGTAAAGACCTTGCTATCTCCAACTTTTGGTAGAATGGAAACTATGCCTTTACTTTCTTTCAGATGATATTAGCACACTCAATGGGACAGAAATATCACCACCACATTGTATTTAAAAATGTAAATAGTTTTAGTCATTTTTTTCCCCAGGAACTTAACTACTCTTCACTTTTATGATATGATTGAGTGATAGCAACCCATCTTTTAGTTGGATTCCCCTGAATGGCAAAGGCTGCTCCAGACATTTGTTTTTCTCCTGATTATAGGCCAACAAAACTGATGAAGTATCTTGCCTAATGTCATGTGATATGGTGTTTGGGAGGTTAAGGTCAGAATATGGGCTCTTTAAAGGCAGCATTCAGGGGGCTAGAGAGATAGCTTATCAGTGAGGAGCACATACTACTCTTGCAGAGGACTTGAGTTCGGTTCCCAGCACACATGATGGGCAGCTAAAAACTACCTGTAACTCCCACTCCAGGGAATCTGATGCCCTCTTCTAGCTCATTAGACACATACACTCATATGTGCACAGATACACACAGACATGCACAAAGACACATACACCAATACACACATATCTATACACACACACACACACACAATTTCTAAAAATATTAAAAAAACCCCAGCATCCAGAATACTCTGGTTAGAAGTGGTACTTTATACCAAATGTTTACCACCCCTTATTATTTGTAATTAGTATGACTTTTGTCTTTTAAAAACAGTTTTTGAGTTGGGACTCTAAAGTGTGCAAATTAGCTTTTACCATCCAGTTACCAAAATCTTAAAACTTTGGATAGGAATCGTAGATTAAAAAAAAGAATCTTTTGGTACCATTAAGAGAAAAATTCCCATTCATATTGAAGAGCATTTTAAAAAGTTTTTTTTAAATGCAAAACTACTCAATGTCTTAGTTCTATAGAAAATAGCCATGAAAATCACTCTGGCTAAGGACCTGGTAGGACCCTAAAGAAACACAAAGCATTCTGACCAAGTCATCCAGGAAGGAGAACCCCTCATGCACTGACCCGGAATGTGAGGAGGAGAAAAGTGACAGATGTACCACATCATAGCTATACATATGATATATCTATCATATGACATATGTATATATTCATTACTTTTCCCAAGTTAGAATGTTAATTATTCTGTGGTCACCACAAATCATTTTACATGTCATGAAAAGTATTCAAGAACAACTTCTCTTACTTCTGTGATGACCGTAAAGAATACAGAGTTCAGGAAGGTAACTCCTCTACTCTCTGTCCTGCAGTAAATCAACTCTGTTTGGGGTGGTTTCAAAATTTATATTAGTGGGGCTGGAGAGATGGCTCAGCGGTTAAGAGCACTGACTACTCTTGCAGAAGACCCGGGTTCAATTCCCAGCACCCACATGGTGGCTACAAACCGTCCTTAACTCCAGTTCCAGGGGAATCCTAAGCCCTCTTCTGACCTCTGTGGCATTGCACGACACTGGTGCACTCATATACATGCAGGCAATACACTCATACACATAAAATAAAAATAATAAATAAAATTCTTAAAAAAAATTTATATTAGTGATATTTATTCCTAAAGTGCTACTCTCAAAACCACAAAGCCGGATGCATTAAACTGCACTTGAGATAGTGACTTAAATTTAGAACCTAACCGAATCACAGTTACCACTGTTTGTCACATCTTTGGCTCTATAATTTTAGACATGAAATTAGGCATGAAAGTAAGAATAAGTGTTGACATCACTGCAGTCTAAGCTGAAACCAGCTGAGTATTTCCTTCTCATTAAGGATGAAAAGTCCTTTATACAGAACTGATAACCATTCTAATATACCAGAAAATATTTAGTTGACATTCAGTCCTCACTCAAAAATATTCTCTTACATGACAATAATCTAGACTTTCAGAGCTCATGGAGACAGTCGGTAAATCTTTCAAGAGTTCTCCTGAGCATAGACAAACACATCTCGTGTTTGGCTTTCGTGTACCTGCAGGATGTCTTCCATGCCAGGTTTCTCGCAGAGGTGGCAGTTGCCCTTCCAGAACTCGATTCTGGTCCTGCAGTCTTCTGAATGAATATGAGCTCTTTTCTTCCAGGTTCCCAGTCAATGCAAAGAACACAGGGCCAGCTGAGGGAGTCTCTGCTTCTTGGTTTTGTAAAGGTGCAACTTTGATCACCCGAGGGTGAGCCTTGGAGCGGCCCAAGCCCATTTCCCCTGAAGATATTCAGAGGAAAACCATGAAGGAGGGGTTTGGGAGTGGCTTTAATATAGCTTGACGTAATTAAGAGGTTTCAGAATTAAAATTTTAAGAATTTTACCTCACCTTACCAAAGCAGTTGTTTCCTTCGTGACATCTTTCCAGGTCTGTCCCCACACACTAACCTCTCTGGCCCCTTCCTGGGAGGCTGGTTTCCATGGAGAATTCCCTTCAACTTCTACTTTGCCATTCCAGAACTAAAGAATGCAGTTAAACATTGACTTGGTTGTGCTAGTTTCTGTAAAAGTCAGTGGTAGGAATAGAAACTTCTATTAATCATTAAGCAAATTATCTAAGACCAAGAAGACCATCAACAGAGATGCAGAGCTCCAGAGAAGGTCTAAACTTGACCCTTTCATCTCAGACACAGGTAAGAACTAATAAGAGAGAGGAAATAAGTCCCTGGAAATGAGAGAACAGATGCTAGCTAGTGAGTCATCTATCATTTTAACTACAGAATGTCTTCTAAATAGGAAAAGGAAGAGGACAATGGTTAATGCTTCATTTGGTTTTTCTGACAATGCCTTGAGCTGCCTTTGAAAGAAGTAAGTGCACTCGCTGCAGGCAAGTGGACAGACCATAGGGTTCCTGCCCCTTGCCCTCTGCCAGGAATGAGGCAACAAACTTCTTGAATAAGTGGTCCAAATAAAAATTGTTTTGAAAGGGAGCCTATTTATTATGCTTTTTAGAAATGAGAAAAAAGAATAGAAGGAAATGTGCCAAAATGTTGAGTTGTGACTTTTAAATGGTAGGATCATGGCTCAGTTTTATTTTAGTTTTTATGTTTAGAACAGGACTTACATTCAAGTTCTGATTGTTCATGATACAGATTTACAGGGTTCTCAGAATATCTCCATAGAGAAATTAGAAACTATTTCCTATGTTGCAAAATCCATTTGTGAGAGAGCTAACATGGTGTTTGGAAAGTGTTGATAATGAGAAAATTTAGCTTTCATTGTTTGCTTTATTATTATTAATTTTGAGATACTATATCTCTGGAGAATGTGAGCCTTCGCTGAGAAGGCTGGTCACTTGTAGAATTGGTTGAAGAAACAAAGGTTCATTTCATTGTTTTAATTTCTGGCTTCATCTAAGCTTTGTGACTACCACAGATTATTTAATTCCCTGACCTGCAGTATAGGGTTAACAATAAGACTTCAGGAAGAATGAATCAGTTTACTCTTGATATTATCTTCAACTTTGGAAGACATTAATCCTTCTGAGTTTTATTTTGTATGAAACTATGGCCTTTAGAATAGTATCTGACATCATCAACCAATATCTTCTTCCTCCTGAGGAGGTATTGCCCACTGGCTAGAATCCATTAAAATGGACCTGTTCTTGTCTAAAGGAGTTCATGTGTAAGTACAAAAAAAAACAATGAGGATAAATGAGGGAGAATTAATAGGCTCTATTTAACTGGAAAACCAGCAGTGATTAAGAACTATCATTAGAGAACTTCATGTGTATGATCTTACTAATATCATAATGGACATTTTAAATTTTATCAGAAATATGAGAATTGAGTCTCACCTATAGAGTTAGCTATAAGATGTAATTTCTTTTTAAAAATATTTTATTATTTTTATTTTATGTGTATGCGTGTACTGCCTGCATGTAGGTAAGTGCGCCTGTGTCGTGCAATGCCCGTGGAGGACAGAAGAGACTGTCAGATCCCCTGGAACTGGAGTTATGGACAGTTGTTAGCTGCCATGTGGGTGCTGGGATTTGAACCTGGGTCTTCTGTAAGAACAGCAAGTGTTCTTAACCACTGAGACATCTCTCCAGCCCCTAAGATGTAATTTCTTAACCATGAGAGTTGGAGCACATTAAAGACCTCTCATCTGTCAAGACCTGACCATCCTCGAACTGTTTAGGGTACTTTATAATAATCAATCTCTAGTTCCAGGATTACTAGGAATGTATATTATTGTGAGGAAAGATAGAATTCACAAATGTGAAGTGAGATCATACATTTATAAACTCTTAAAATGAAACTCAGAAGGATTAATTTCTTTCAAGGTTGAAGATACTATCAAGAGTAAAATGCTTGATGTTCTCATTGTTTTCTTTTGTGTTTGTGCATGTATATGTGTGTACATGTTTGTGTATATTTGCATGTGTGTGTGTTGCATGTGGAGGCTAGAGGTCAGCCTCGAGTGTTGTTCCTCAGGACACCATTCACTTTGTTCGTTTTTGAGACAAGGTCTCTCTTACTAATCTAGAACCCATTCATTTGGTTAGGCTGGCTGGCCAGGAAGGCCCCAGAGACCGATCTGTCTCCATTTCTCTAGCACTGGGATTACAAGTGTGTAGTACCATGCTTGGCTTTTTTACATGGGTTCTGGGGATAAAACTCAGGTCCTCAGGCTTGCAAGGCAAGTACTTTACTGACTGAGCCATCTCCTCAGTCCTATTATTCTGTGTTCTTGCTGTGTAGCCCAGAGTGGCCTTGAACTCATGATCGTTTTTCCTCTACCTTCCAAGCTCTGATATTATAGACATGAGCCACCATGCCTGGCCAGAGGAACATTTATTAAGATGAAGGGCACAGAGAAAAGAGAGGGTGGTGAGGTCTCATAGGATATGGGAAAAAGCAGGAGCTGAGAACAAAATGTACTATTTCTATCACGAGCAATCAAAGTGCCCAGCCTCATGCAATGTGACCTAGGGATTCCCAAGAAAAGTAACCAAAGTTATTAGGGTCGTAGTCTGAACCCTGGCAACCCAAACAAGCTATGCTGGGCCACTCATCTTTAAGAGACCATTAGGGAAAATCAGGAAAAGATTTATTTAACATGGCTACATTGGAAAGAAGAATAAAGGGGTCCAAGGACACTTTTCCTCTACACCCCTGCCCCCAGTCAGTCTTCAGGGTCCTGACATAACTGCTTAGGTTTAAGTAGAAGGCAAGATGCACATACAGCTAAGCAGTCCTGGTCAAGATACAGTCCCTTTCATCATCACTGATTCTGCTCCAGATTCTCCTCAGACTCTCCTGTAAGGTGGTCTGACAAGGTGTTAGAACTGTGTGAATCTCCCTCAAGAAGGCAAGCACCCCCTCTGTTTGGCACCAGGCTTAAGTCTCTTCCTTCTCCCAGTGTGAGATTCCTAGGGAAATTCCAATTTTTGGAGTCCATGTCTCAATAGTCTTTTATCCAAAGGGAGGAGCACAAGTGTCTTTTAAAAAGATCTTCATTCCTGCCAGGAATACCCTTGTTACCAGCTCAGAGTGCTGAAGTGGTCCTCCTTTAAGAAACAGTGAGCCTAGCTCAGGGCCAAAGCTATGAAGTTAGTTGCTTTTCTTAGTCAGAAATCGTAGCTTTTGTTCTTGCTTCACTCCAAACTAGCCTTGGGGTAAAACCGTTAAGCAATCTTGTTTAGTGGATTTAAGTTCTGTAGAAACTCAATACATACTTATAATAAGATGTGGATTTTCCTGCTTTTTAGTAAGAGAAAGTTTTACATTTGAATGACAAGAAAACAAGATCCAGGGTTTTAAGTGTGGGTTTGGTATCAGAGAGTTTCCCTAAAGCCTTCCACAGCCTGATGTTAGAGTTAGCCAGAGGATGGTTTCTTTGTGGGTGCAAATGGCCTCTACCTTTATCCCCAGGACTGTGACTTGTTCTCCACCCCTTTCATTTTAATGGCCTTCTCAGAGTCATCCACACTTTCCTGGCCCTACCCCTTTGGTGATAGAAGGAATATACCTGGGATGAGGAACTCTAGGTTTATTTTCAGGTAGTTCACAAACTACCGTGTGAATCAAACAGAAGCCTGTTACTGCAGTAGTGTGTAGGAAACTGTACAACTGCTTGGTGCCAGTGTTTATGAATGAGGGTGAAGTCTTAAAGTTTTAAAAATTCTTTTTATTTTATTTTTATCTTATTTGTATGAATGTTTTGCCTGCCTGTATGTAAGTGCTGTTCATGCTGTGTAGTGCCCGTGGAGGCCAGAAGAGGGCAAAGGATCCTCTGGAACTGGAGTTGCAGACAGTTGTTAACCACCATGTAGATGTTGGGAAATGAACACAGGTCTTCTGCAAGAGCAGCTAGTGCTTTTAACAGCTGAACCTGACATTTTAAGGTTAAAACACTCTAATATTGAGCAAATACAATTCTTTGTTTAAAACTGTAGGTAGTCACAGATAGATAGTATATGTAGTTGAACTTCAGTATCTGCTAGAGACTGGCTTGAGAACTAAACCTGGGGGTGCTTAAGTCTCTTACATAAAATTGCAAAATGGGCCTGTGAGATGATTCAGCAGCTAAAGGTACTTGCCAAATATGAGCAACTGAGTTCATTCTTTGGGAACATATGGTAAAAGGAGAGAAATGACTCCTAAAAGTTGTCCTCTCACCTCCTTATATGCATCATAGCACTTGTAGGCATGTGCACACATGCATGCACTTACACACACACACACACAGAGAGACAAATGAATAAGTACAATAAATATTGCAAAGCATGCACTTAACCTACACACATCCCTATATGCTTTAAGTCATCCTGTATACGTTAACTTATTTGTAATACTGACCACAAAATCAATTCTATTTGAAGAGGAATTATACTGTATTGTTTACAGAATGTGGAAGCCCTTGTCAAGAAATTTCAATAGACTCTTATATGAACATTTGAAAATTGCCCTGCTCTGACTTTTTTTCTAGTTCCCTGTCTAGAATTAGAATGCTAATTACTCTTGCCTTTACTTCTTCACATCTCCTATTCATGATCCAAGGACTTTATTTTCCTCTTAGAGATAAGAGTTATGCAATTTGAGAGTCTTTTAGATAGACCCACTGAAGGAGTACTCCATATGCCTCACCCTGCGTCCCTGTTCAGCATGGAAGAAGCCAGAGTGGTCTGCGTCCATATTCCCTATTGGCAATTCGGGTAAACCCTTCAGAGGATGGTGTGATAAGAATAGGAGGTAGGAATTGGCTAGGCAGTTAGGGTAAAAAGACCCCAAAGAAAAGTAGCCAGTTTCTTGGCTAAAAGTCAAAATATCCTTGGGCCTGTTAGCAACATACTCTGTTCTGAAGGCCAAAAATGTCAAAAGTATTTGAGAGCTTGTATCTAATCCTTAAAAGATTTTAGGGTTACCTCTTCAGAAGGGGGAATGTCAGAGTACCCAAAAGCCCCATAAAAACAAATAAATGAAAGACAAAAAAAGAAGAAAAGAAAAGAAAAAAAGTGATGGGGAGATATGGAGGGAGGTGGAAGGGAGGGAGCGGGCATGGATTTGACCAAAACACCTTATATACATGCATGAAATTCTCAATAAAGTTTTTGGAAAATTGAAAAAGAAAAGGATGACAGGAAACATGTCTGTACATTTTAGACTTCTTTTTAAAACTATTTGTCCATCCATGGTTGGATCTATGGGTGCAGAACCTTATGCAAAGGACCAACTGTAGGAAGCACATGACAGTTATGCAGATGATATTTTTAGACGGAATGGGCTGTCTTCAGCCAGGCTTGTTTAACTGCCCTTTGGTCCTTTGGCATATGGTTTTCACAGAAGTTCTCAGAATTTAAGACAACACAAATGTAAATATGCCTTGGAGTTGTATTTAATTTCATTCATAGATTAATTATTATACATTCAGTCAATAGAGTGTAAATCCCAGATGTTTAGAGGATTCCTAAATTGTATTCTAATAAAGTTATGGTCTCATCTGCAATTGATCTGTAATGGATAAGCAATCATGGGGGCTTTGCGGCAATGTGAATTATGCACTTGGATGCCAGCAAAGCAGGGCTGATGTATGATCCAAGCCTTATTGTTCCTCCCAGTGACCATTTCTCCCTCTATTTATCTAGGCATTAGGTGCGGGGGTGACAATGCAACCAGGAACCACTTGGTTTGGAAGTGCTCAAGCAAAATGAATACCAAACAAGCTCTGTGAGGCATCCTGCAGGGACTGCTAAGTCAGATCAGCTAAGTAAAATTCGTATGTCTGGCCTTTCGATGATATCTGCTAGCCATCATTGAATTAGATATTTATATTTATTTATTTATATTTATATTTATGTCTTTAGAAAACCTACTCTTTCTTTCTTTCCTTCTTTCCTTCCTTCCTTCCTTTCTTCCTTCCTTCTTCCCTCCCTTCTCCCTCCCTCCCTCCCTCCCTCTCTCCCTCTTTCCCTCCCTCCTTTCCTTCCTTCCTCCTCTCTCTTCTTTCCCTCTCTCCCTCTTCCTCTCTCTCAGTTCAGATCCTGAGACATGAGCTTCTGGATTCAGAGGCAGCACATGGCAGAGTGAAGACACATATGGTGAATTAGATATCCCAAGGTTCAGGATGGGCCATGTGATCTATCACAAAGTTGCAATTGTTATCATTGAACTGATGTCACTCTGGCCGGTGTCAGTGATAGGAAGTCCAGAAATGTCTGTCTGTCAGCAATTGGCTTTTAGCACTCTGGCACTGAAATCAACCCAAGTGAAGTCACCCTGCTCTAAGAAAGTTTTTATTTTTATCTTTTTAAAAACTCACATTGGTATGAAATTTAGGGTACATCAAATATGAGACCAATCCTCAAGGATTTCCCCTTCCCATCATTTCCTCTTTATTCCTTTTATTTCTCATCAAATACTACATGAGGCAATACCAAGATGTCACTCTCTCTGCTCTGACCCGCTGACTGGCTGTGACGTTCTTTGTCCAGGTGCCAAGGACCTCCTACCTGTCTCAGGGAACTAGGCAATATGGCAAGGTGGGTGTTATGCTTAAAAAAGACAGCCTGTGTTGTAATGAAATGCTTCTTCTGATTGTGTGGTTATTAAATAAATAATTAAAAAAAAAACTAAAAAAAAAAAGACAGCCTGTGTTGTAATGAAATGCTTCTTCTGATTGTGTGGTTATTAAATAAATAATTAAAAAAAAAACTAAAAAAAAAAAGACAGCCTGACTCAACATCCATTTTAAGACCACAAGCGAGTGGACCCCAACAGGAACTGCTGACAGCTTGTTCCCTCAGATTTCTCTTAGAGCTCTCCTTCTCAACAAAGGGACCAGCTCTTTCTTTTATCAAAACAGTATATCCAGCATGAAATGGGGAAGTAAAAGCAGAACTGTCTTATCAGAGAAGATCTTTGTCTTTTCTGAACCCTATTAATTTAGACTAGTATACATCTACTCACAAGCAGAGGTTATATTTGATCCCATCTATTGCTTGCTACACAAATGGGATAATTAACTCATAATTTACAATGAGAAAAATGCTATTTGTAGTTCTTTGATATGTGAAACATACATGCGCATATACATACATTTATATACTATCTTGGATAGAGGGCAAAGAAGGGTCATGAAGGATGAAGGTCATATGCCCAGATAGCAACAGAAGCCCATGAATCAGTGAGCTTGTTTACATTATAAGCAAGTTTAAGGTAAGAAACTGCCACAGAAGGCAGAGAGCTTCCAATTACCTGTGGCAGAGCTGCTGCAGGCACAGTTGGGTGGTCACTCATGCTGTGTACTATTTTTCTTGAGACAGAAATGATGTGTTCATGACAACATTCAATCCTACCTGCATGATCTCCCTTGGGGCTCTGGAGGGTAAGTTCCTGCATGATTTTGTTTTGTAATCAGAAAGCTATTCTTAGTGATTACTAGGCAAAAGGATAGAAGCAAAAGATTTGCTGATCTTCAGCTTGTTTCTTTGCTACCAGTGTGAAGCCCCATAAAGAGCACAGATCTCAGAGTATCAGACTTTAACTATAGCTGAATAAAACAGGCTCATCTGTTATATGGAAGGGTCAAGGGGGGTCTCAGTTTCTACTGCAGAGTTTGTTTTCAAGGACTTTCTATTGTAATATCAACTTGGACCTTTCCCTAGTCCCACGTGCTGTGCACAAAGCCTCACTGGTGATTGAACCAGCTGCTCATTCTTGCTGCTCACTGCCTGGGCTAGCTCTCCTCAGCTGCTCACAGGCAAATTGCTTGCTCATGGGCAAGGCAGAGAGAGTAAGATTTTCTTTAGCAGAGTAATGTGATGTTCCACGGGTCTTTTCCAGGGGTGAGTCCCCTGGCACAGGATTCATAGGCAGTTAAATATTCCCTCAGACCCTTGTCTCATCCAGCTGTTTCCTGCCATCACTGGTATGGTGCCCCCTGCAGGATTTGACACAGATTATAAGCATCTCCAAACAGAAAACAGTGCTAATTCCTAATTCTTTGCAGCCAAGCTGCCTACATGCTTAGGCTTTGGGTAACCAAGGTCTCTGGAGCACCCTAGCTTCCTAGATTGTCACTCCTGGTAGGAGGTGAGGTGAGGAGGCTGCTATGGATGGAAGGCTGGATATAGCCCACTGTGCTAGACCCTACCAGAGGTGAATGAGACACACCACTTACTTCTCTGACTGGATTTGAAAACTACCTTGGATACTGGAAAGGCAGGAGATGAGAAACCTCAGAACTCAGAATGCCCGAATGAGCTACCACCCAGAGAGAGCTTCCTCTGCCTCAGTGTGCATTCCAAACTCACTTTGGTGATATAGGATCCCTCAGACAAAGCTTTAAGTATGAGTAGTTCTTTTGGAGGCTATCCTAGAAAACAGGCAGTGGGTATGGATGAGATTGAGGGGAAGGACAAAAAGCTACTAAAGGATGTGTCGTGTAGCATAGCGTACTGTGGGGAAAGTTAACACAGCTGCAGAATTCTGGGAAGCAGTGTGGAATATGCACCTCAGAGGGACCCTCCAGACTTCAATAGCATCTGCCAGCTTCTGTCAGTCATTGGTGGGGGACTGTAGAAGGAACGTTACTTCCCTAGTGCTTCTGGAGGCCCACAAACAGGAGGTCAGAGTGAGCTCCAGTAGGTGGAGAAAGAGCTGAGGCAGAGACAGATGTGAGTGCTTGCAGCTGTGCTGACTGGGAAGTCCCAGCAGACTGAGCCAGTACCTACAACATCTGCTAAATGTGCTCCTGTGTGCTTCCTCACCAGCAGGCCTCAGCTGCTGTACTGGCCTCATCTAGGGAAGAGGGAAAATGGGGGGGGGGCGGCTTGCTTCTGGGGAGATGATGGTGTCCATAGGGTATGCTAGGCATCCTATGCTGATAATGGCGAGCAGATAATTGTGAGGTTGATAATGGTGAGCAGGGAGACTGCCATAACCCCAGCCCCAGCTCACTACAGGAAGGCGATCCAGAGATACCAAGGGCTACTGGTTGTGGGTACTTAGTGTGCACAGGAACTGTGCTAACAGCTTTCTGGCATTTTCTTAGCTCATCTACAAAATGACTCTGTGAAGAAGATGGCATCATTGTCCTTATGCAGATGAAGAAGTAAGTGCAGAGAGGTTGGGTAACTAAAGCTACTGGCTTGTCAGATGTTGAGCCTGTTTGCTGCCCCCACAGCCTGTTGGTTTGGGTTGCTATGCCTCTTAACGTGTTCAAATCTTTCAATCTCAAGGAAATGTTCCACGTTTTCAGGCCACTAGCTTCTCGAAGAAACTAGAATTCATTGTCAGGTGAATGTCTCATGACTGGGCTCTGATTATTCCTTCTGGGTGTCATTTCTTGTTTCTCTAGCCCCGGGTGTTCTGTAAACTGGGAGTTCTGCCAAAGAGTTCTTGATGCTGGTTTGATCAAGGAAGGACATCACTTCCTGCCGTTGCTGTCCTCACATGGATTCTTGCATGGGAAGCCAGATGCTGATTAGTCAGTGATCAGATCCCTCCACTGTAAGACTGCAAGTTTTCCCCTTAGAGCAAGCAGTCTGTGGGGTGGTATTTCCAAAGCATGTACTTAGTCACGTACAACAGAGTCATCTCAACATCAACCTTTCAAAGTAGGTGGGGACTATGCCAAATCTGATCTCTATTAGGGTGCTGAGCCTGAACAGAGAACCTTGGTCTACAGGCAGCCTCAGCCTTTCTTTACAAAGAAATGAAGAAGACACAGGGTGGGTATGTCCTCTTCGAATGTCCCTGGACTGGTCGGTCATGCAGGGGGCTTCATGACCACATCTTCTCAGGTTCATGTGGAGATAACTGCAAGGGACACATATTCTTTTCCTGCACTTACTTGGATTTATTCCAGATGAAGCTGGGCCCTGCCTTGTCTCAAGCTAGCTCGAGAGCTAGCAAAGAAACTGCCAGCTTCCACTTCCAGTTAGGTCAGATGGATGTAGTCAGATCTGTTGAACTGTCAGACTCCAAAGCGCCAGGTAATGATGACATCCCCTGCACTCTGATCTCATTAATGCTACCTGGCTAGGTGAACCACCTGTTGCAGTTGCTCTTCCGAGCGCCCCAAGGAAGGTTCTTCTGATTGTGCCTGTTATTTTCTTTGCACCATTACTACATTTATCTGACATTTGGGTCCAGGGGGAAGTTTCATGGGTCCATTCACTCTAAAATGTAAGATGCAGCAAATAATAATTGTAGCCTGCCCTTAAGGCCAGGCATTGGAATTTGAAGCATATGAATGCTGGACCAAAATATGTTGAAGGAAATGTTAATATCGCTTTCTTCCCACCACCAAATTTTGCTGGATGAATAAAGAATGCAGGAAATGTATGCAAGAGAGAAAAGTAACTGTCTAGACTTTTGTTCAAATTTTTAGTCTAGTTCCTGGATGCAGGCTAAGTTCTGGATAAGAGAGGTAAGTTTTACAGGAAGGTTTTGAAGTTAAATGAGATTGCAGTGTGCAGAGTGGGTGCTGGCATAGCCCTTGTAGCCAGGTGGTAGGAGGAGCCAGGAAAACTGGGACACACAGCCTTAGGCAGGACCACCACAAAGACCAGAGTGGGCAGAGTGGTTCACAGGCAGTAACAGTGGGCTAGGACATGAACTAGGAGACAGGGCTGCAGTCCAGTCAGCACTGGGGAGAGAGAAGGTATCCTTTAATTTGGGAGAACTTTAGATCTAGGATTTTCAAAATCTCTAGAAAATGACTAGAGTCTCGGGGGGCCATTCTACTTAAAGTGTGAATGTATTTGTAAATCATACTTTCACTTAAAAGATCTGTGGGTAAAGTGATTCTCATCTGCCTTTGGTTATTTAAAATTATGATAGCAACAGATAACATACAACATACAAAGCTCCAACTGTGCACTAGGCATTCTATTTAAATACATGCTGTGTTACCATTCTATTGCTGTGTGTGACAGAGTGCCTGAGAAAGCAACTTAAAAAGAAGGTTTGTTTGGGCTCATGGTTTCAGACGTCTCTGTCTGTCTGTCTATGGTTAGTTGGAGCCATTGTTTGGAGACTTTTGGGAAGGCCAAACATCATGGTAGGGAGCATGTCTAGGAGAAAATTGTTCATTTTGTGGTGGTTGGGAAGGAAGGAAAAGAGAGGGGGGCAGAGGAGAGGGAGAGAGAGAGAGAGAGAGAGAGAGAGAGAGAGAGAGAGAAAGAGAGAGTTAAGTATTGTCTTCAAGAGACATGTCCTCAATAGCCTAACTGTTCCACTAAAGTTTTCTCTTCCTTCCAGCAGTGCCACTGGCCACTGACCAAACCTTCAACATGTAGCTTTTGGGGGCCAGTTAATATCCAACAGTAACAAGTACTTTTGTTTAATTTCTGCAGCAGTGATGTGATGGCAATCTTATCATTATCCTCATTTTAATGAAGTAATGAAAGCTGGGAGATATTAAGTCACCTGCCCAGAGTCACAGAGAACGTGCACACTAGGACTGGCATTCAGGCACTGTGACTCGTCTAATACTCAACTCTGTCTACATCTTGTGTAGTAAATCATAAATTCCTGATGGATAGTGATAATATGCTCTCTAATCTTTGTTATCTGTGTCCCTCCTCCCTTTTCTCCCTTCCCTCCCTCCTTCCCTACACTTAATACAGAACCTAACATAGTATCCCTTTGTAAGTATTTATTGGAAGAATATATAACTTTCTTCTCCTCTCTTCACCCCCAGGCTCCGGTGAAAGAATCCCTGGTTTCTAATTAGTGCCAAATCTTCAGAAAAACATTGAGAAAAAAAACCTTTAAGTTCTCATTAAGCTCTTAATGAGTTTTATTGCAGGCATGAATGAAAAGAAGAATAGTGACCATTTGGATTTGCAGCTGTCGGTCTGCAATTGTCTTCATCATCACATACACAGTAAAGTCTTGAGTGAAGACTTTGAGTCATTCTCTTTGAGGAAAATCTCCTTGGAAGCAGAACTTGTTTTTCAGAATCCAAAATACATGCTGAGGAAATGTACCAGAAAGAATGTGGCATGTTCCTCCTCAGAAAGTAGAAGGGTGATTTCCCATCCCATGGCTGACCTGTACATCCTCCTGGATACTCAGCATATGCCCTAGTTCCCTCCCTGTCCCATCCACCCAGCCTGCAGAGGACACCATTTTGGAAAACTGGTGATCTCCTTACTCAGAATGTAAAAGAATGTGACACTACATTCCACAGCTGTTAAATGACTTCTAGATGCTACTGAGTAGGATAGACCAGCCTCCTGGGAAGCCAGCTTGGTCTGGAGTTCTTGTCATGTTTTTGAATGTTCACAGTTGGCTGCCATTGCAGAAGATGCATGTGTTCAACTAGGAAATGAGAGCAATATCTCCATGTAACTAGAAAATGGCCAGCTACTGGCTCCTCATCCCCTGATACTGAGGAAGCATATTTGAGTTACCCCAATTTTGATAGAACAGAAGTGCTCAGAACAAGACTTGGAGTGGGGTTTGATCTTCAGGTACGGAGGTCCCTCCTTGCCCTTGGGAAGGTCTTATTCTGGTTCACTTTGGCCCTGATTTCTTCAGCCAAGACAGTGGCTGTTTCTTTTTGTTATTTCTTTTACAGGTAAGTTCTGAACAAGTTGAGCAGTACCACTTCATGGGCAGGAATGAACTCGGGCACCAGGAAATCTGTGCTCTAGTGCTATCTCTTTAACTTCCAGCGACAGTTGCCATTTTTCTCACCTCTTGCCACACACGACATTGTATCAACTGATGAAGAGCTTGGACTCGGGAGCCAACTGTCTGCTTTGAATCCAAGTTTTATCACTCTCTCTCTGTGTAACTCATGACTGTGCTTCTTTGATGTGCTAAGGAATGATAATAGTTTTATACCTCTTAGGGCTATTATGAGGAACAGGTGAGGAAATACATGTGAAACAGCGGACTGACTATCAAGGAAGATACTTACAAGCTCATTAATAACAGTAGTAACAGAAAAATAAAACCTCACAAAGCTGTTAACATGTGTTTCAAGGATGAGCAAATAGTGTCTCAGAGCAGTTTCTAAGCTGCTAAGAGATGCAGTCTGGATTTAAATCATGATCTTATCCATGGCTCTCTCCTGGGCTTCAGTTTCCTCAAATGTAAAATAAGAAGGAAAGGTGGGCTGTGAGATCTATTTCAAACCTTGACATTCTATACACCCACTGCCCTCCATGCTGTCCTCCAAAACATCCTCCATTTCCAACATTTTCAGATCTCCCTGCTACAAAGTCCTCATTTTACCTTTCTGTGTCAGCTTTGGGTTTCCCCTGCTGTGTTAGCTACTTTTCTCTTCACTGTTTCACTAACAGGAAAGCAACCTACAAGAGGAAGGGTTTATTCTGGCTTCTGGTTTGAGGGTACAGTCCATCCTGACAGGGGAAGCATGGCAGTAGGGGTGTGAGGCGGTTGGCCACACAGGAAGCAGAGTGCTACTCCATCTACTTTCTCCTTTTTCTTCAGGATCCAGCCATGGCATGGTACTGCTTACAGATATGCCCATAAGTGTATCTCCTAGGTGATTCCAAATCCAGTCCAATTGACAACCTAACCATTACATCTGCTATCCTTAAAGGCACAGAGACCACACCCATTTATCTCCCATCATCCTCCTCTGTCCATAGTGCTTTTCCTTCCACCAGTGCTCAGCTGGTAGCTCTCTCCTGAAGGTCAGTGATGACTTTCCTCCCCCCAAATCTATATACCTTCTCTTCATTTCTCTCTGACTTGATGTCTATGAAGAATATAATGACTCAAAAGATAATGCCTGCCAAATTTCTCTTCTCTAAAACCCCTTCATATTTGGCAGAATTTCCTCATCCCAACCTCAAATACATACACAACTCCATGCCATTTATAATCTTGTATCACTTCCCCTTACTCTTCAATTCAACATCATTAGTGGAGATGTTTCCATACCAGTCATTGAGAGCAACCCATTCCTTTTTATGGCCCTGCATTATCTCAGTGTGCAAACACAGACTTGATTATTCCTGTCTGGACCACATTAAGGCTTGTTTTTTCAAGTCTTTTATTTCAAAAGAAGTTACAATGAACATCTTACATAAGGTTTTTATACACAGGTGTGAATATTTTTCCAGGATATATATCAAGACTATTAGTTGTAGAGAATTCTATTTTAATAGATTGTTTGTCTTTATGTGAACTGTCACTGTTCAGCTCAAATCTTGACTTGAGCCATGCTTCTAGAGAGGGAAGCTGTAAGGAAATTCCAACTCTAGTGTTTGATTTATCATAAGCCAATTTTTCCAGTTGATCACAGCAACTCATTTGTCCAAGTATTGTTTTTGTTTTTCTTCCTGTCTCAGTGCTGTTCCCTGATTCTTCCCAAGTCTGGATCTTTAAACTTTGAACTTATACCTCTGCAACACCCAATCCCTACCTGCTAGATCTCCACCAGTTACTGTGCTTCTGTTCTCCTCCAGCACACTGACTGGGAGAGACTCATCAGTTCTTGATCCCTGCTCTGACCTTGGCTTGTTGGATCTGAATTCCACTGGTCCTTTATCCTAGTATTCTAGTGTTGCAGATTCTACCATAGTCTATCTTCCTTAGCTTCTAAAGTAGCCCTTTGTGGGCCTCCTGGACTTGGCAGCCTTTTGCCTGATGGCTGTCCAAGCTTGCACATTGCTATTATTTCTACATTGCCACAAAATGCTAATTGTTTCCCATTTCTAAACATAGCTGATCATTTTCTTTTTCCTTCGATATTCAAGACTAAGTTTTTGCCCCGCTTTTCTTTTGAAGCACTCACATCTGCAATATTCACCTCCTCTAATGTACCGTGACTCAAACAGAGTTATTTTCACATACCCAGTCTTCACCTTCTCTGTGTTCCATTAATGTACTTCTAATCATCCCCATAACATCTCCATTTGGCTGTTTCCTATCACTTCAGCTTCAATGTGTCTAAACCCAAGAGAACCATCTGTTACCAATCCCACCCCATCTGCTCCCTTTCCTGGTTTCCTTATCTCAGTAAATGACACCACATTTTCCTAACAACCTAGACTAGAAATCTTGGCGTTATATCTGATTTCTCAATTTCTTTGCCACTTATAACAGTCCATCACTGTGTATCCTGATTTTTTTCTTCTTTAAAAATAACACTTTATCCCTTGGTAAATATGAATTATATTTAGAAAATATTAATGATAAAACTTCTGTCAGCTTTCTTTCTTCCCCATGAAGCCTGAGCAAAATTATGGTAAAAAAATGATGTGAAAACAACAACAATATTATGAGCGACTTCTGGTTGAAAAGTGAATTATATGCATGTTTGTCTTCCTTTCTGAAGCATCACTACGTTGGCAATAAAAGTGTATTTTATAAAGGCAAAAACCTATGCTAGGACAGGAAGGGAAAAACCATGAGTTCAAAAGTAGACGATGAACAGCAATTGATTTAGCAAGCCTCAAAAACAAAAACAGAAACACATCGTAAACCAAAAGCACAAAGATCCCAAGAACAGCTTAATTTTCACATTTCTGAACATCTCAGTGGTCAGAAGTTGGAGGCCCTAAGCTACACTATTGACAATAAAGAACCAGCTAAAGAGAAAGATAATTCAAGTGTCTTTTTGAGGCAGTTAAAACTCTAGTTGTCCTTCTTTGATTCTTCCCACTACAAAAAGTGTGGCAGGTTTATTCCCTGCAACCATGGGTTTCTGATCTCAGAATCTCAGTAACAGTTGCAGGTAAGTATCACCAAGTTTAGGTGATCAGTTAAAAGTTTATATGTAGAATCTGAGACTTTGGTTCTGTTCCCCTGCCAACCCTTACAGCTCATACTTCTTTGAGGAAACAAGGATTTCTCTCTGGGGACTCTGGCCAGCTCAAGAGACAAGGTCTTGAGATCCTGATCCAGAGACTCTCAAGTGCTGTGATCTGATCTCATCATCTTCCAGAAAGGCCCATAGTCAACAAGCCACATCCTACTGAAAAAGAACCAAAGCCCAAACCAAAACTTTAAATAACAAGAAATTCATCGGCTCACAGTTTTAGACATTGAACATCTGGGACTGAGGTGCCGGCAGAGCCATACTCCCTCGTAAATACTTCCTCCTTACTTCTAACAGTTTTTTTGTTGTCATTTATTTACCCACCTTAAGAACAGATAGAGAAGGATGATCAGACTTTTCAGAAAAGCCTTGAGTATTGGAGGCAGAAATTAAAACAAAACAGTAAATTGTAAGAGATCACATAGGGAGAAGAAAAATAAAAGTTCTAAACTTTTATTACTACTTTCCAAGATGTGGTGAATGAATCTACGTGTGAAATGAGAATACAGATCTACAGGGTGAAGGCAAAACGAAGAGAGCAAAAAGAAACAAATTCAGAGAACCAAAATTACAGATGCCACATGAGAAACAAAAATCTCACTGGAATTTTAAAAGAATTTTATGGAAAAAAAAAAGAAAGAAAAACAGCTACTGATGTATCTCAAGGTCCTATGAAACAGGAGCATCAAAACCCCAAAACAGTAAATGACAAGAAAATGAATGGAATAGAGATGAAAAGAAGAAGTCATAAAACTAATCCAAGAATTGATGTTAGAAAAAGTAAACAAGGTCATCAGATTCTTAGTAAAACTGACTGAAAGAAAGAGAAGACCCAAAGTGAGGAGAATAGGAATAAAAAGTGCAAGGTTGCAACAGACTCCTGTGAAATACAGAGAACCACTAGGGTGTACTTTGGAAGTGTAGAGTCCCCAAACACTGGAAAATCTAGAAGAAATGGAATAATTCTTAGACACATATGACTTACCAAAATTTAATCAAGAGAAAATAAACAGCTTCAACAGATTGATAACAAGCCCATGTCTGGACACATCCACTCTCACATTCTACCAGCCTTTAGCTCTTTTTGGTACGGGGGGAACAGGATCCTCATTAGAGGGACCCTGTTAGTCCCATTCATAAAATGAAGAACAAACTCAAACAGAAGCTTTAGGATAAATTTATTGGAACTTAAAAGAAAAATACTCAAGGCAGTCAATGAGCTGTAAATCTTAGCAACTGCTCTGAGGAGAATGGAGAAAAAAAGGAAAAAAAGTGATAAAGCCATGTGTTTAAATTGTATCTCCATTGCATCTAGAATGAAACAAGGGTAGCCGCTTTCTTATTCAATATGGTACTTGAGGTCTAAGCTATAGCAATAAGAGAAAGGAAAGGGGCACTAATAGGAAAGGAAGAAGTAAAAATCGCTCTATTTACAGACGGCATGATCCTATATGTTAAAGACCCTAAGATTCTATCTGAAAACTCTTCAGGAAAGTAATAGGCTACAAAACTAGTATACAAAAAAACATCTGCTTTTCCGAATACCAATAATGAACTTGTCAAGATAGAATGAACAAAGTCCTGTTTACAACACCTTAAGAAACACCTAGGAATAAACCTAACCAAAGAGGTGAAAGTCCTCTATAGTCAAAACTTTAAGACACTGAAGAAAGAAATTGAAGACACTAGAAGATGGAAGGAACTTTCAAGCTCATGGATTAGCAGAAATAATTTTATGAAAGTGACTATGTTACCAAACACAATCTGCAGATCAAACCCAATCTTAATCAAGATCCTAATGACATTCCTCACAGAACTGGAAAGATAAAATCTTAAAATTCACATGGAAACACGAAACCCTGAGTAGCCAAAGCAATCCTTAGCAGAAAGACAAATGCTGGCAGAATCATAATACCTGATATCAAAGTATATTACAGAGCCATGGTAGCCAAAACAGCATGTTATTGGCACAAAAAAGTAGACATGTAGATCAAAGGAGTAGAATAGAGGACCCAGATGTAAACTCACAGTTATAGTCACTTAACTTCTGACAAGTGTGTCAAAAGCATAAATTTTAAAAAGACACCCTCTTTACCAAGTGGTGCTGGGGAAATGGATTTCCACATATTGAAGAATGAAAGTAGATTCGTGCCTCTCACCCTGCACAAAAACAAGTTTCAAATGAATCAAAGACCTTATTTTAGAACATGAAACACTGAAGCTGTTACAGGGAAACATTTAAAGATACAGGTACAGGCAATGCATTTTTTTAAAAGAACTCCAGTGGCACAGGCAATAATACCCCAAATATTATAAATTGAGTTGTACAAAATTGAAAAGTTTCTGCATACAGAAACAATCACCAGAGTGAAGACAGTCCACAGAAAGGTAAAATATTGTTGCCAACTATACTTCAAACAGAATTAACATCTAGGATATATTAACGACTGCAAAAATGAACCACCAGGAACCTCCGAATTGCCTAATCAAAATTGTGCCAAATAACTGAATAGGCAGTTCTCCGAAGAAGAGATGCAAATGCCCAACGAATACCCGAAAAGTGTTCAACATCCTTTGTCATCAGGGAAATGCAAATTAAAACTTTTGAGATTCCATCTCACCCAGAATGAAGAAAACAAAAGATGACAATGCTGGAGAGGACATGGAGAAAGAGGGACCTTTATTCACTGCTGGTGAAAATGTAAACTGGCCCAGCCACCATGGAAATTAGTATGGAGACTTCTCACAAAATTAAAATTAGGGGGGCCATGAAATAGCTCAATGGGTAAAGGAACTTGTTACCAAGGCTGAGGACCTGAGTTTAATCCTGGGAACACACATGGTAGAAGGAGAGGAATAACTCCTTACGAGCTGTCCTTTGACTTCCACATCTATGCACATGTGCACTGTGCCATATGTGTTGCTCTCCCACATACATATTTTTTCTTCTTAAAAATTGAACCTCCAGGGCTAGAGAGTTGGTCCAGTGGTTAAGCACGTCCCGCTCTCTCGGAGGACCCAAATTCAGACTCTAGAGCCCACAGCAGGTAGTTTACAGCTGCCTACAACTTCAGCTTTGGGGAATCTAACACTTCTGGTCTCCACGGACGCTTACGTACATGTCCACATACCCCCCTCTTCCCATGCATATAATTAAAAATAAAATAAATCTTTAGAAATAATTGAAATATAATGGTTTCATTTTATCTCAACTAACATCTATTGAGTGTACATTTTGTGTTTGGAGCTATGCTTAGATACTGGGTTGAAAGAATGCAGACAGTCCTTTATAAGTGAGTAGATTAATAAATTGAATATCCTGGTTTACTGAGAATTATCATAAAACTAATTTTCAAAGAATTTATTATGATAAATATATGTGAAGTCACATTATGCTGATTCTGAGCTTTCCTTTAGACAAGATACCATTCATAGTTTTGAAATGCCTTTGCCATTTTAGCATGAATGTCATATATCCTTGAACAGCACAGGAGAATTCTGATATTTGAATTTTTAGCTATTTGGATTCTAGGGGAGCATGGCTACACAACGCAATCAATCTGCCTCTCTGCCAACCCTCTGCTCTGCAAAGCCACCCTCCCTCGTGCTGCACCAATCTAAAACCAGCATTTCCTTGGCCCCAGGCCATGTACCACATATTTTGAAAAAAAAAATCTAGATAATGTTTTCTCAGTTGTTTATGCGCCCAATTCTTGAGCTTGTGACAAATGTTATGGTCTATTTAGTAGAGATTATGTGCCATCACCTCACCCCTGGAAGGATGAAGAACAAGAAATAAAAAATAAAGTCTGTTTAGAGGAAGATGGATTGCTGGCTCAAGTTGATGCTAGTTTTCTAAAAGGGAGAAGACAGGGTGTTCTGTCAATTGATTTCTTTTAAGAACATTTTTTTTTTAGATGTGTTGGTTCAGTTTGGTGAGAGATAGCATGAGCTGCAGCTGTTGCTTTCAGGATTTGAGCACCGTCTCTCCGATGGTCTTGGAGCTAACTATCCACGTTCAGTTCTGAGTACATATTCTCATTTGTCATCTTTACCACAAAGCTTTCTGGTGGCTTCTAATTTTGTCTGATAACAAGAGAAAACTTATTGATGTTAAGCTACATGAGGGAGAACGATAGCAAATCGGTCTCCCACTCTTTATCTGGAGACTGCAGTGTTCTGTTGCAGGTGGAGGCAGCTTATGTAAGGCCAGGGAATAGATCATGTCCCCCAAACAAGAGGTGAAATATGGTCTCTGCAATGACTGGTGTTCCAGAGCATGTTTACTGGCTATAATCAGTTTCCAGAGGCTGCTGCTGGGCAATTGTGATTGCAGCCTATAAATGATTTGTGAAGAAGGGTGTCTGAGCTTGCTGGTGTGACAGCAATTTGTTTTCCCTTTTTTTTCTGATTAATTTTATAGAGATATACTTTACAAACAACAAAATGCATAAATTTGAATTTTACATTTGAGTAGGTTTAGACAGAGGTGTTTGCTTTCGTAACTACCATGTCTATCAATGTGCGGAATGTTTGTAGCCCACCCTCTGCATTCTCCAAACACACTTCCTGACCTCACCCCCAACCCGCTGATGTGCTTTCGACAGCGTATACTAGATTTGTTCTTGAAGTTTCACTTACATACTCTTCTATGTTTTTGAGATCCATCTATGACATTGCATGTACTTATTCTTTTTTAGTGTTAAATCATATTCCATTCTATGAATAAACCAACATTTTATCCATTCTGCCAATTTGTTGTTTTATTTAAAATGATTTTATTTGTTATTTCATTTTATGTGTGAATGAGTATTTGTCTGTCTGTATGTAAGTGCACCACATGTGTGCAGTGCCCAGTAGAGGCCAGAAGAGGAAGTCAGATCCCCTGGAACTGGGTTTAGGCATGGTTGTTAGCTGCCATGTGGGTGCTGGGATCTGAACCCAGATCCTCTGTAAGAGCAGCCAGTGCTCTTAACCACTGAGTCATCTCTCCAGTCCCATGATGGGTTATTTTAAATCACTGGCTATTATAACTGAAGCTGCTATGTATATTTGTGATCAAGTCTTCAATTTCTCTTGTGTTAAGGCCTAGAAGGGGAATTTCCCAAGTCATATTGAACACATCTAACTTTTTTTTTTAAATTAGAAAAAGCATTTCATTACAACAGGATTGACATATTCAATAACAATTTCCAGAGCTAAGATGCATCTCTTTCAAAATTGGCTATAAATTTTTAGGTATATAGTTGAATTAATACAGTTATACAATGTTGTACTCTGTCTAAACCCTATAAGACATAAAATTATATGAGGCTTTAAACTTTAAAAAAGATCTCCATTTCATTATTAAAATACAGTTTCATACAGAAAAATTCATTTGTAATACAATTGACATTAAGATGCATATATGTTTCTAATCTCTATATATCTGATTATTGCTAGTCACAGTCGGTTACTTTCTGAGCTTATTTTCTGAGCACCTTGGCATCTGAGCATGGATATAAAGTCGTCAGGTAGATTTCAATGATAATGTTTTTCACATCTACTAATTATCAAGGAGCAAATTTTTATGCTTTGAAGAATTTTTTTTTCTTTTCTTTAAAATTTATTAACACACCCACTTCCCAGGTAGCACCCTCCCATAGCCTCCCTCCTCCACTAGAGCCTTTATACTCTGATATCCCTGCTACAGTCTGCTGTGTTGTTGGCACCCCCAGCCATTCCCCACTATTTGCCCTTCTGGTGAGTCTAGTCAGTCTATCTAGAGGTCTTTGTTTTAGGAAGGCCAGCTGTATCTCATCTAGTGGTAATCAGTTGTCTATATTCTGTTGGATAAGATTGGGGTCTGCTGTTCATTTTCCCAGTTCTGTGCTGGGAAATTATATTGGCCCCTTTAATCTTTGGTTATACTTTCCTTTTGGGTGTCTAAGGCCATAGAGTTGGTCCAGACAAACCGATTTATTTTGACTCTTAAGGTCGTTTGAGGATCTGTTCCTCAGGGGTCACATGGGCTTGGGAGGAGCCCCTGGCTCCTTTCTTTAACCAGTTCCACCTATGTGAAGATAAGTCAAAGGTCCTCCTTGACCATGGTTGGCTTTGCTTGGAGAGGCATGGAGGAAGTGATTCCTCTGTGCTGACCCTCCCCTTGATAGACTGGACACTGGTTTAAGTCCATCTGGTGGGGTCTTCTCAGTGTCCTTGATCAAGAGGACAGGTGACCCACCACCATTATAGGACATTTTGAGAGATGCTCATAGTCCCCTGGAACTAGTCTACCTAGGAGGGCAAGGAGCAAAAAGTGTCCTTTATGTCCCTCTGACCAAATTATTATGGACCTCAAAGTATGTCTGTTAAACACCCAAGAAGGTTAGTTTCACCAGTCTGGTATTTTTAATTATTGTGTGTCATGTAGATAAATCTTGGGCAAAGACCAGTTGTTCTCAGATAAACCTTACCTAGACATATATTTCTTGATCTGCTATGTATAATTTGTCAGTAGGCTGTAGGAGTAATATGGTTTTCTCTGGTTTTCAAAACTAGCTAGGCATTGTTTATCTCTCGCATTGTCTCACCTCTCCATCATGGGTTTCCCACTTAAGATGCCCCATTTCCTCCCTTTCTCCCTTAATAATACCCTCCTCCTACGGTCCTGCCTCTCTTGAGCTCCTTCTTTCTCTTTATCCCCTGGGTTCCTTGTATACCCTTCCCTCCCCCCTCCCTTAAACTAACCCAATTTCTGTCTCTATCTCCCTTATTAAGGCCTGTCTCCTACTGTTCTTCTCTTTCAGGTTCTTTCTTTTCCTTTACCTCCATGGTA